>NC_081348.1:6272124-6284134 GCF_029784015.1 Lycium ferocissimum
TTTTGACCGGAGGGAGTATTAATTAGGAGGCACTAACTTACCCTTATTTATGTCTAAGTCATAATCTTTCTCCATTAAATATTTACTCTATTTATGTGTCATGTCCGTTAATGACACAACTCTACTAAGGGAAAAATTGGAAAAATATAATTAATTGTGTCTTGAACTTCTAAAACGACAAATAATTTGATATAACTATTTTTAGTAACCACAAGAAATGATTTGAGACATAGGGAGTACTTATTGGTGGTCCGCTTAACTATTTTTAATCTGAATTGTTACTGGATACTTAATTAATACTCCCTCCGTCCATTTTTACTTGTCCAGTTTGAAAAATCAAGAGATAAATTATCATTTATACCTATTTTACCATTATCATTAATTATTAGGTTGAAAAATTCAAGAAATTCTTAGTGGTTGCACTATTTTTAATGTATGTTTTATTGATTTCAATTATTAGGTTACTTAGCAATAATTAAGGGTAATATATTAAATTTGTCATTCTTTTTTTTTTTTTTGCTCCTTAATAGACGTGTCAAGTCAATAGTACATGCCAAATAAAAATGGACGAAGAGAGTAAATTTATATGAATTACTTATTTTTCTATTAAGTAATAATGTTTGGTTCCAAAGTAATGAACGAATAAGCACCCATAAACCATAACGTATAAATTCTTTCAGTATTGAATGAATTATTATTTTTCTATATACGTATTGGATGTTTGTATCAAATCATATGAATTTCATAATTAAGTGATTTTATAAGATGAGAATACATGCTAATTAACCAAGGTTAAGTACGAAAATTTTATGTGCAAATACATGTCATGCATCAATTATTTTGATGTAATATCGGATGTGGATAAATTTTTATCCCCCACCATTACATGTACCTTAACTAAGGCTAAAAGGGCAATTAACAGCAACTGTAGGGACCCCAATTTTTGTTGATATAATTTCCGGCTTTTAATATGGTTAAATTGCTTCTTTCTCATCTACCTTTTTTGTCTCTGTGTTCAACATTCTTTAGGCTTATGGGCTATGGCCATTTAAATTCATCTCGTGGACCCCCCCCCCCCCCAACACTCACACCCCCAACCCTCTCGGTGTTTGGTATTCGTATTGGAGTCCGACATATTTTGGATTTTAATATATGTGAGGTCCATTTGAGCGCTCCTATCAAAAAAATTTTTTATACCCCAGATTTGGCTGTAGGGTATACAGTTAAGGAAGAAGCGCCATCCAAAGACACCACATCCTTTGGTGGTAAGTTCATCCTGTTACAGGTCAACAAGAAATGCTTTTTAGTATTTTTCGCTACCTATATTAGCTAGTAATACCATATAATTAGGGGTGATAAATGGATCATTTGGGCTAAAGTTGGGCGGGTCGGGTGTTTGAACATAGATGGGTCAAAGCCCAACCCTGCCCAAAGCTTGTTTAGGCTAAGATGGGCTAGGTCAATACTGTTAAAATGAAGGTCATAACTCTGGCCGCCCAACTTAACCCACCTTTTCAACATTTTGAGAAACTAAACATATCGATATTCTTTGATTGTAAATATTTTCTCGCTCATGCTTTTCTAAATAAACGGTGTTTTGAAAATCAAATTTTAAATACTTTTTGGATATAAAAAAACTCAAACGTATGCTTTTACTATTATTTTGAAAATAATAAAGATATTCACTGTAAATATTTCCTCATAAGTTGTCCGGTAAATAAATTATATTCGAAATTATTCTAAAAATAAATCAAAAGAAAATTAAATATTAATTGACGTAATGAATATTGATTTGGTCAGATTCCTCTCTTTTACCCCTTTGTCTTATTTATATATTTTTATGGTTGTCTTGTATATAACTAAGAGTGACAAACGTATGTCGAATATGGGTGGGTCGGGAATAGGTTAAACAAAAACAGATAAGCATAGAACCTCAGAAAAAAAAAAAAAAAAAAAAACTAAAAACTTAAAAAATAAAAAGTTACTAGTAAAGATTTTTAAATAAGGAAATAAAAAATTAAAAAAAAAAACATTTTGAAAAATAAAAATTATTACGAAAATAAATTTAAATAACAATTAAAAAAGAAGTTAATCATGTTCTGTAGCTTTTGTTCTTATGAATGGAGGACAATCGATGGGTCTGTTTGAGCTCATAGGATGGAGGAATGGCCCTCCATTGGGGTGGTCTTTAAATTTTGTCCCTCATATTTGTAGTCTTTAAGTTTTGCCCTTTGCTTGAAAAGGTGAGCGAATACCTAAGGTTTTGGGTTCGAACCCCCGCTCAGGCATAAAATAAAAAAAAATCACAAGGCAAGGCTTGGGACGCGTGTATGCCGAATCCAGCATACACTTCTTAAGGAATAACTATAGTAATGCCGGACCCGACATAACTAAAACGCCCATAAAGGCGAACTTTCTTTAAGGCATAGTTTAAGTTATCGTTATGCGTACTTTTAGTTAGGCAACCAAAAGTATGCCCATAAGGCGGTAACTTTTTCCCACAAGATAGACTTTGCCTTATAAGTCAAACTTTTAGTTATGTCTTAAGGAAAAGTTCCGCCTTATGGGGTATACTTTTAGTTAAGGCATAACTAAAAGTATGCCCCCTAAGGTGGAACTTTTCCTTAAGGCATAAACTTTGCCTTATAAGGCAGAACTTATAGTTATGCCGGGTAAGGCAGAACTTATAGTTATGCCAGGTAAGGCAGAACTTATAGTTATGCCGGGTAAGGCATAACTAAAAGTATGCCCCTAAGGTGGAACTTTTCCTTAAGGCATAAACTTTGCCTTATAAAGCGCAACTTATAGTGATGCCGGGTCCAGCATAACTATAGTTATTCCTTAAGAAATGTATGCTGGATAGCATATACGCGCCCCAAGCCTTGCCTTGCGATTTTTTTATTTTATTTTATGCCTGAGCGGGGGTTCGAACCCAGAACCTCATGATTTCTGCGTGAAGCTCAGGGTTCTAAACGCGAAGGGCAAAAATTAAAGACCAACAATTTGAGGGGCAACAATTAAAGACCACAAATATGAGGGGCAAAGTTTAAAAACCACCTCAAAGGAAGGACAATCCTGCGAATTGGCTAGTTTAGGCTGATGATTTGTGATGGGTGTTTCAATCCCGCCACTGTCTGACCCTATCTTCAAAATCACTTTAACCCAAACCCATTAAAACTTGGGCGGGTCAAATGGGTTTGGGCTAATTTTACCCCATATCTAGATCTATATCTATATCTATATTGTATTAAAAACATGAACTCACTAACTTGAAAGTTAAATTACCTAAATACCCTTCTCAAAAACCTAATTATCTTATTTATTAAAATTATGAAAAAAAAGCCTCTAATAATAAACTCTAAACCCAAAAGATGTGTTCCTTGGAGAAGAAGAAATAATTTAAATATCTTTTCTTTTAAAGCCTTATGCCTACGAACAGTTACGTACAACCATCCCAACATTCATGCTCCTTCAGTCACAAACTCCATTTGTTCTTTAAAGACAATCTTTCTCAACGCTCCACCCAAATCAAGAGCGCACACACGCAGATGTGTGGAGGACTTACGATATTCCGTTGGAGACTTCTCACTTGCTTAATGCTCTTTTACCTGTTTAAAATTATCTTAATTATACTTTTATTTTAATTTTTCTCTTTCTATTTGGTCTGAACCAAAAATATTTGACGGGTCACTTCTACTTGCAAGTTGCAAGGGCTGGTATTTGTCTGGGTTACTAATTTATTATTTTTTGTGTCACTTAAAATGTGGATTTTTTTTCTTGAAAAGGAGAATTTGAATGATTATTCGTCATTATCAGTTCTCTAGAGGGGGATAAACTCCATTCAGTCCATTTTACTTGTCATACTTATTATCTGCATCTTTCCCGTAAAATATTAACTAAAGGAATAATTTGATTATATTACCCTTATTTGTTCTTAAATCTCAATTTAATACTATTAGTACTCTTCTTTCACCTCATTAACATCTCTACATTTATTAGAGTAAGTAATTCTATCTTGATGTTTTAAAATAACAAGTATTTTGAATCAATTATTTTTAACAATGATGACAAGTAAAATGGACGGAAGGGGTTAATGCTTAATTTCGATCGAACTGCTATGACATTGAACACGATTTTGTCTTAACAGTCTTCTCAACATTGCTTTGGTTAACACAATGATTCAAAAGCTTTTATTTGCCCTTATTGTCATTTTGGGAACAATGGACAACATCGAGAAATGGAAGTGATCCTCTGGTATGCTTGACCCAGTAATTTTCCAAATAAGTTTGCACTTATAATTTGTAGTAATGTCAACCAATATTTGAAGTTAAAGTTGGAATTGAAAAAAAAAGTTGAAAATGTATTTAACATAAATTTCATTCGAAAAACACATATTAATTTGCCAATAGTGTGTGCCCAAATGCCTTCATAACTCAAACAAGAAATCTTAAAATATGCGTATGATTAAAATTCAATATTACAAACTTTATAATAATAACGTAGATAAGCGTCAACGCCTTGTATTTCAGGAGAAACATATATATACACACACCATTTCTCTATATTTTACTCACAAAAGTGCAAACTTTTCATCTTATGACATAATTTAGTTAAAGAGTTCTTTTTTATCGAACTTTCCTAAAACTTTATCTAACATTTAATCTAAACTTCAATGATTATATTTTTTTTCTTCTTCTTCTTCTGATGTCAGTTCCTTTGTACTTACTGAACCCACATAGTGGCATGTACTTCTTCTTTTTTTTATTCTCTAATTTAAAGTATATGTAAAGTAGAAACATATATATATATACGACGAAGTATTGACTGTAGAAGATAAGCAAGAACATAAAATATGGCCATGAATCCAATCCCAATATCCATATTTGTGATCCAAAACAAATATAATAAATGTGTGATCCACAAGACGGTGACAAAACATAAAAGCAAAACTTTATGCTTCTCCTAGTGGTTCCTTAAGCTAAGCCTGTCAAGTGGGTCGGGTCGGCGCGGCGTATAAATGCGGGTCGCATGTGGTGGGGCTGGGGCGGGCCGTAGTTAGTGGGCGAGTTGGGGGCCGGGTTGGAGGAGGAAAAGGGGTGTATCGTACACCGGGTAGGGGGGGTACGTAGTAATTTAAGTGGTGGATAGGCGGGTTTTTAGTTAGTGGGCAAGTAAATTTTAATTATTTAAAAAAAAAAAAAAAAATCTAATACTAAAATTTATTAAGTTTGATCTTTAAAATACTAGTTGTTGTCGAAACTTTATTTTATGATCGAGTTCATTAAATTATAATTTGGCATTTTTTAAATCTATAAATACGAATTTCATTCTTTACTATGTTGTCTCACAATTCCCTACTTTCCTCTTTCCTTTTAAATTTCCTACATCTAAATCTCTCTCTATCTCTTCCAACTTCAAGTTCAAATTTGAAAATTTAAATTTAATGGATAATGATAATCCTCCACCTCTCCTCGAGTTCGAAGATCATTTTCAAGTCCGATGTGGTTGCGTTTAAGCGAGTAGACGAGGACATGTTAAATGTCAACATTTGTGGTCAAATATATCTCCAATAAGTCCAGAGCAGGTTTTGAAGATGTAGGTCCGTTACGTAGGCACTTGGACAAAAGGCACAAAAATTGAACTTTGAAGTTTATCTCTTTTAACTTTAAATTTCTCCATCGATGCTAGCGTTTTGAACTTTTCATTTGTAATAAGTTAGTTCAAGTTTGTATGTTTTGAATTTGCAATGTTATCTATTTAAGTTTGAAGTTTTATTTTAAATTACTTATGTAGTCTTGTATCACATTCTCAACTTTTTTATAATTTTTAGCACTTAAATAGCGGATTTAGGTCTTCATTCCAACAACATATTGAATATACACAAATATACCATTAACATATACGATATATACACAAATATACCGCTTAAATATTTTTTTAAAAAAAAAATTAATTCGAAATAGGGCGGCGGAGCACGGTGGTGAAAGGCTGATGAATTAGAGCGGGGCGCTACGGGCTAAATGCAAATGACCCGTGTCCACTGATGCTATTTCTTAGCCGACACTGCACTCTTCTAGGGTTGGGGGCGCGGTTAGGTTATGGGTACAGGTTAGGTGGGCGGGTCTCGAACCTGAAACCCAGTTGACGAGGCACGCAAGCCCGCGTTTCGTCCTCTCAATCCTTGAGCTAAAACAATTAGTAATATAAATAATGGATTTCGTCCATTAATTTCAAATCACTGACATGATACTTATGCGGGTGGGCACTTTGCACGATTGCCTTATTGAAGGGTGGTCTTTAATTTTGACTCCTCGAATTGGTGGTCTTTAATTTTTGGCCTAGAATTTCGACCTTGGTTTTGGGTTCGAACTCCCACTCAATAAAAAATTAAAAAAAAAAAATTGCAATGTAGAGTTTGGATTCGTAAGGTAGAGATTTGTCTGCAAAGTTTTGCTACCTTCAGACAGAGTTTGAAAGTCTACCTTAAGGTTAAGGTAGAGGTTTGCATTGAGGCAATTTTTTTTTTTTTTTTTTTAATTCGGTTGGATTTTTGTAAAACTTTGCCTTAAGGCCTAACTTTCTTCAGCTACGCTTTGCGAAATTGTCTTTTTTTTTTTTTTTCTTCGGGATTCGAACCCCAATTACATGAGTATTAGGCGAAGGCGAGAATTAAAGGCCAGCAATTTGAGGGCAAAAATTAAAGACGGTGCATTTGAAAGGCAATCCGCACAAAAAAAATGTATGGGTGTGAGGCTAAGCTGATGCTACGGTGGAATAGTCGAGATGTCCGAAAGTTAGCCCCATGGCAACCATCATTCAAAAACAAATAAAATAAATATGAATATGACCATAGGGTTCTATGGGAATTATAGAGGATGTAAGACAAGTGGCTAACTGATAGTTGTTATTCGCTTTAAATTGTAATGGATGGATTTTTTTTTTTTTATTATTATTATTTTTTTTTTTTTGTGTATTGTAACGGATGTTCAAGACCCCCAGATCTCAATAATTGGAGACACACTAAATAGGACTTCTTACAGTGTGATTTCCATTTTCTTCAACCCATGTGATTGACCCATAATTAAGAAGATACCCATGATGACCTTCACCTCTATACCAAATAGTCAATCTGTAGCTCTGCTTCTCATTTTTATTCCCAAAGGCTAAAAATTGTGGGGATACTGATATCGTGGCATTCCTGGGCACTTCCACTTTTGGGAAATGGAAAAAAAAGGGAAGATTGAGAAATGAAGGACAGAAGATAATTAGGGGTTGGATGGGATGTGGGTAAGGGTGTCAACCGGTTCCAACTGGGAGCCGGTTATGGAACAGTTAAGGAACCGGCGGTTCGGTTAAAAAACCGGAACCGCTTAACCGATTCCGGTTACCGGTTTTTAAACTCAGCCGGAGCCGGTCCGGTTTGGAGTGTTTAAAATATATATTTTTTTTTGTTTTTGTATTATATATATATATTATAGTATTTATTTGTATATTGTAGGTATATTTACATATATTATACAACTTTATAATTAAAGTTTAAATATTTACGTGCTGTATTTTAACGACGTATAAGTCGAGAATACGGAATAGTGTTTTTCGTATACATATATATGTATAACTTACATATATATATATATGTATAACTTAATATATATAGTATATATACTTATATACTACATATACTTATATATATGTATAACTTAATATATATACTATATATATGTATAACTTAATATATATACTAAATATATGTATAACTTAATATATATACATATATACTATATATACTTAATATATATACTAAATATGTGGATAACTTAATATATATACTATATATATGTACTATATACTATATATACTTATATATAGGTATAATAATATATATACTATATATACATATATACTATATGTACTATATATACTTAATATATATACTAAATATATGTATAACTTAATATATATATAGTATATATATTAAGTTATACATATATATGTATAACTTACATATACTTATATATATGTATAACTTAATATATATATACTTATATACTATATGTACTTATATATATGTATAACTTAATATATATACTATATATATGTATAACTTAATATATACTAAATATATATGTATAACTTAATATATATACATATATACACTATATATACTATATATACTATATAAAACTTAATATATATACTAAATATGTGTATAACTATATAAAATTAATATATAAAACTAAATATATTATAACTTAATATATAAAACTAAATATGTGGATAATTAATATATATATATATAAAATACATATATTAATATAGGTATAACTTAATATATATTTATATATAATATATACTATATATACTATATATACTTAATATATATACTAAATATATGTATAACTTAATATAATTATATATATATTAAGTTATACATATATATGAAAATTAATATACTTATATATATGTATAACTTAATATATATATATACTTATATACTTTTATATACTTATATATATTATAACTTAATATATAAAATATATATATGTATAACTTAATATATATACTAAATATATGTAAAACTTAATATATATACTAAATATATGTATAACTTAATATATATACTATATATACTTACTTATATACTATATATACTTATATATAGTATATACTATATATACTTATATATTTTTAAATATACTATAAAACCCTTTAATATACTTATAAGTATATTCTTAGTATATTTTAGGTATATTCCTAACTTAATAAAAGTAAAAATATGAACACAAGTAAATGGGAAGTAAGCTCAAGAGCCATTTTTTATTCATTCTTATAAACATTTTTTTTAAAGTTGTTTTTTTTTTAACTTGCAAATAATCCCTGAGTTGTAAAAAAATAGTAAAAAATAAAAAAATCCCCCAATTTTAAAAACCTTTTTGAAATTTTCCCCCCACATTATTCCCCCTGGAAATATCTTAAATTTCTTATTTTTGGCCCCTTTATTATCAAATCTTAATTTTTTCCCTCTTCGCCTTCCCCCGTTTTAAAATTTTTTGGTTGCGTGGGCTGTTTTAAACCCCTCTCGAAGCCCCTTTAAAGATTTTCCAAGCAAAACCCGGATAATGAATGCCCAGGTCCCCAATTTTTTGTCTTCCTTACAAATGCGCTCCCCGGACGGTTGATACTTAAACCGGGGAAAAAACCTCGACCATTTTGAAAGTCCGGATAGCGCTCCTTTTGTCTTTTTCCACCATCGGAAGACGCCCACCTCATCCAATTTGGTTGATATCTACATTTGGGTGCATCAAATAAAAGTTATATTCTCAAAGTTTGCTTTTAAAGAAGAATTTGGGTTTTGAATGTAAAAACTTTTAAACCCACTTTTTGCTACTTTAAAGTATAGGGGGGGGAAAAGAACGGGTCCGCGTTCTAAACTAGAATAATGAGTAAAAATTTTTCAAACCCCTAATCAATAGCGAGTTCGGTTTGGGCCTAAAGATGGGATTTCCCCGCTTAATTTCTAAAAATGTAAAAATTTTGGGCAAAACCAAAATTTTAGTATAAAAAATTTTTTAAAAACGGGGGTTTAAAAAGGGGAACCCAAATAAAATAAATTTGGGGAGGGAAAAAAATTTTTAAATTTTGATTATCTTTTTCAAAAATAGCCAACATAATGGGGTTTTTATGTTTATACTTTGTAAAACCTAGCTATTTTTTAAGTGGGGGAAAAATTCCCGGTTCCGGTGGGATAAAATTGTCTAAAAAAAGCAAGAGTTGCTTATTAAAATTTTCAAGAGTTAATCATTTTTTAAACTTTTTTTAATCATAAAATTTAACCAACCCCGACTATCGGTATTATATTTTTTGTGAACTTGTTGTATGGGAATCCTATCTAAAAATGCTTGTTGTAGCATAATGTAAGTGTAGTTCCACCTGTCCAATTTTATTTGAATTTTCCTGGTCTAAGGTTATTTTAAAAAACATTCTTAAAATCTCTAATTCTTCCCCATTAATTTCAAAAAGAAAAGAACGTTTCTAACTTTTTGAAAGGGAAACATCAAAATGCTCGGGGCCATCTTTAACAATTAAATTTTAAAAAAGGACAAATTTCTCTTACATGAAAAATATTTTTTAGAGGAGGGTTTATTTCTTTTTTTAAAAAACCAAACGCCTTTGTATTATTAGAACTTATCTAAAAGCAATACAAAGTGTTTTTCTATAAATGTTAAAAAAAAACTCTAATAGTTTGACATTGAATCGGAAAAAATTTTCCATCGTGACGATCTTTTCCTTCGTCATATAAAAAAATTTTTAATTTTTTATAACCCGGGATTAAAAAATGACATGTAATAGCAAAAAAAAACTAAATGGTTAATCAAGACCCAAAAACGTGTAGAAAAACATTAAATTTAAAAAATTAAATACGTGGCGCAAATAAAAACATATTTTTTTTAAAAAAATCTATAACTCGGCCCACAAAAACTTCTAGGAATACCCTCAAATAACGGATTATAACAACGTTGAAGTAAGTAACAAAACCCCCCTTGAGGGAAAGGAAAAAGGTAAACAATCATAAGCTACCATTTTAGCTATTTTTACGCGTTCTTTTTTTTTGTCATACTTAAAATTTCTACCCGGGTTTGGGGTTTTATCGTCATTTGAATCCCCCCCCCATTTTTAACCCCTTTCCTTTTACATCCCCAAAGTTTGGTTCTCTATAAAATTTTTTACCCCTTCCACCTCCTTACCAGTTCCTTGCTTAAAACAAATCTTTCCCCCTATTTTAAAGGGAGGTTGGGTTTTATTCTTAGTCATAAATTTCCAAATTTTAGGGTGGGGAAAAGAGTTCTAGGGGGTTTTTCTTGTGTTGGGGATTTAGGGACGTATCTCCCTTGGGGTTTTCGGGGTTGTGTTTCATCATCCTTTATTTAAGTCTTCATTAAAATTTAGGAAAAAGTTGTTTCATTGCCTCTGACCAAAAGTGGATTATTTCCACCAACATCAATACCCACATTAGGTGTTTCCCCTGAAAAAAGTTTTCATTTAACCCCTTAACAATACGACCCCTACTAGGCCCACGTCTTTCCTTTGACATTATTAAAAAAGAATTAATTTAAATCACCAAACAAATAAATCCCCAAAAAAATAAAAATTTCAAAAAATTAAATTTTCGTAAATTAAATTGCGAAAAAAAAAGAAGGGGTTGGGAAAAAGGACCAAATTAGGAAATTTTAAAGAAACAAAGGGGAAATTTGGGAAATCCCCCAAAACTACTTGGATTGTTGCAAAATCACCCAAATCCCACCCAAAATATTATAATTTAAAATTAATAATTGAAAGTTGAAACTATAATAAGACTTTGGGTATTATTTAAAAAAATTATAATTGAGAATTGGGGATTTTGGGGAAAAAAGATGAAGAAAAAGTGAATTGGTGTGAATTAAAATGAAAATGAAGAAGGGTTTAAAGGGTGGGGGGTTTGGGGTTTAAAATGTTAAAAAAAATTTGGGGGGCCAAAAAATTTAAAAAAATGGGTTTTGGGAACGGCCTTTTCCCAAAAAGGGCCCAATTCCTTAACTCCTTTTCCCAACGGCTATTTTTTTTTTTTTTTTTTTTTTTTTTTTTTTTTTTAATTTTTTGGGTTTAAATTTAAGGGTTGGTTTCTTGGGGGTTTCCGGAAACCGGTTTTTCCCGGTTTTTTCTTTAAGGTTCCCCGGGTTCCCAAAATATTGGGCCGGGCCCGGGGGATACTTAAACGGTTAACGGGGGCCGGTTTGGTTACCGCCCCGGTTTTCCGGCCCCGGGGGAAAAAAAGGGTTGGGGAAAAACCCGGGGACACCCCTTTGAGTGGGTCCCCGTTATGATGCGGATCGGGGTTAAAAAAAAGGGGGAAGGGGTTTAAAAGATATGGGTGGGGTTTTAAATTTAAGACACATGACAAATTTTTAAACAAATGTGTGCGTTGTTAGATGTTAATAAAGTGTCAATTTTTAACGATAGAATGAGTTATTTA
>NC_081348.1:6284234-6355111 GCF_029784015.1 Lycium ferocissimum
TACATAAAAATACAACCACACCCACCACCCAAAACCCATAATTTCGTGATTTTCGTGCACTTTACACATGATACAACATATATGTGATTCTTCCAACATCAAAGAGTTGAAATTCTTACCTTTTCTAATTTTTTCCACTTGCCACCAAAGTCTCTTTCTCTGCCAAGATAATTATACCATGTTGAAGAGCACCTTGAGCTTGGTAGGAATTCAAGAAGAAGCGGATTTTTGCATCGAAAATTAAGGCTCCAAATTTTTTTCTTTTTCTTTCTCTCTTCCTCTTTTCTTGGGCCGAATGGTCTCTTCAATTTTTCTCTCAATTTCTCTGAAAGTTCTATGGTTTTTCATGTACGGTTAGCCACTTATATTAATTAGTCAGCGTGACTAATCATGACTAATTTCCCATGGGCTTGAGTCAACATGGCCGGCCACCCCTAACCTTGGGCCTTTGTTTTTCTTATTTTTTGAGCCCGATTCACTAGAATTCTCGTTTGCAAATTCCCAAACATATTTCCAAAATTCCAATTTTGCCCTTGGGCCTTCTCCGGTGTTTTTGCATTCAAACTTCCATAACCGGCTCACCACACTGAAGAAAAATCCAAATATGGCCTTATTTCTTATAAGCAAAAATTATTCCAAATGTGCAAAAATGCCGGATATAACAAGTTCGAAGATCATTTTCAAGTCCGATGTGGTTGCATTTTAAGCGAGTAGACGAGGAACATGTTAAATGTCAACATTGTGGTCAAATATATCTCCATAAGTCCGAACCGGTTTTGAGGGTACCGGTCCGTTACGTAGGCACTTGGACAAAAGGCACAAAATTGAACTTTGAAGATTATCTCTTCTTTAAATTTCTCCATCGATGCTAGCGTTTTGAACTTTTCATTTGTAATAAGTTAACCGTTCAAGTTTGTATGTTTTGAATTTGCAATGTTATCTATTTAAGTTTGAAGTTTTATTTAATACTTATGTAGTCTTGTATCACATTCTCAACTTTTTATAATTTTTAGCACTTAAATAGTAAGATTGAAGCCTTCATTCCAACAACATATTCAAGATATACACAAATATACCATTAACATATACAATATATACACAAATATACCGCTTAAATAAATTTTTTTAAAAAAAAAATTAATTCGAAGTGGGCGGGCCCCAGCGGGCGGAGAACCCGTCTTGTTGGTGGGCGGGCCTACGCTGTTGGTGAAACGGGGAAACACGGGCTAAATGGCGTGTCGTACCCCCACAATTTTTTCCACTAGCCCAACCCACCACCCTCTTACCGGGTTGGGGGGCCGGGCCGGTTATGGGCCGGGTTAGGTGGGCGGGTCTCAGGCCGACCCGGCCCAATTGACAGGCTTACCTTAAGCCCACATTTCGTCCTCCTCAATCCTTCAAACTAAACCTATTAGTAATATAAATAAGGGAAAAGGGTCAAAAATGCCCCTCTTTGGAAAAAGGGCTAAAAAATATCCTCGAACTTATTTTGGGTCGAAATACCCCTCCGAATCCTTAAAGTTTTCAAATATACCCCTGCCTTGAAATTATTCGCAAAATAACCCGAAATCATTCTTTAAACCCACTCCGTCATTTAAACCGACCGAATAAAATAATAACCCGTAAGATCCACTTATTCCCAGATTCTCTCAAGCTTCACCTACGTATTGGGGGAATAAGGGGATCGGGTTATTATTTAGTTCGGCTCTGGTTTAAATGATAGGCGGAGTTTAATGATTTGAGTTATTTTGGCGTTCCGTCAAGGAGTAAGATATTTGGGAGGACGCAGAGGTATTTTTTACCTAAAATAGTTTGAGTGATATTTTTACCTCTTTTTTCCAAAGTAGAGGGGTATTTTTGACCCTTTTCCCTATAAATAATGGATTTCGTCCATTCAAATTTCAAATCACCCCAACATGATACTTATACGAGTAGGCAATTTGCACGATTGCCCTTATTCGGGGGTGGTCTTTAATTTTTGGCTCTCAAATTGGTGGTCTTTAATTTTTGGCCTTCACTAGAACCCCTTGGTTTTGGGTTCGAACTCCCTTTCAGTCAAAAATTAAAAAAAAAAAAATCGCAATGTAGAGTTTGGATTCGTAAGGCAGAGATTTTTCTGCAAAGTTTTGCTACCTTCAGACAGAGTTTGAAAGTCTACCTTAAGGTTAAGGAAGAGGTTTGCAGTGAGGCAATTTTTTTTTTTTTTTTTTTTTAATTCAGTTGGATTTTTGCAAAACTTTGCCTTAAGGCCTAACTTTGCTCCAAAACTCTGCTTTGCGAAATTGTCTTTTTTTTTTTTTTACTGATCCGGGATTCGAACCCCAAACCCCATGGTATTAGGCGAAGGGCAAAAATTAAAGACCACCAATTTGAGGGGCAAAAATTAAAGACCAGTGCATTTGAAAGGCAATCCGCACAAAAAAATGTATGGGTGTGAGAGCTAGCTAGTACTCGGTGGAATAGTCGAGATGTCCGAAAGTTAGCCCCGTGGCAACCATCATTCAAAAACAAATAAAATAAATATGAACATGACCATAGGGTTCTATGGGAATTATAGAGGATGTAAGACAAGTGGCTAACTGATAGTTGTTATTCGCTTTAAATTGTAACGGATGGATTTTTTATTTTTTTTTGTTTGTATTGTAACGGATGTCCAAGACCCCCAGATCTCAATAATTGGAGACACACTAAATAGGACTTCTTACAGTGTGATTTCCATTTTCTTCAACCCATGTGATTGACCCATAATTAAAAAGATACCCATGATGACCTTCACCTCTATACCAAATAGTCAATCTGTAGCTCTTCTTCTCATTTTTATTCCCAAAGGCTAAAAATTGTGGGGATACTGATATCGTGGCATTCCTGGGCACTTCCACTTTTGGGAAATGGAAAAAAAAGGGAAGATTGAGAAATGAAGGACAGAAGATAATTAGGGGTTGGATGGGATGTGGGTCACGTTATGATGCGGATCGGGTTAAAAATAAAGGTAATGGGTTAAATGATGTGGATGGTTTAATTGGACGACACATGACAAATCAGGTATTTAAACAAATGTGTGCGTTGTTAGATGTTAATGACACGAATGAGCCAAATGTATAACGACGATGGCACCAACCAACTATTAACGATTTACGAGAATGAGTTATTTCACATAGTTCGATGGCATATTTGAACTTTTTCCCAAGAAATCTATATATAATATAAAACTAGCATAGATAAGGTGATGTAACACCTCTCTATGGCCTAGAATACCATTTATCTTTTTTTTTGAATTTTTTCCTCATTTAAAAATTAATGTGCTATATTAAAAAATCAAAACATTACTCACTTAATTCTATTAATTACACCACTTAAATCTCTCTCTCTTCCTCTTCTATTCGTTGTTGTTGAGTAATACATAAGGAAAGTTAAAAGTTATGAAGGCAACTAAGAATTGTAGTAAATGAAAGATAATGAAGAGGCATAGCAAGGGTCATCCTGCATTCTTGCATACGTGAATAAAGGCTTCAAAAACTTTCGGGCAGACTGGTTTTGGAGCATTTTTTCCACAGAGACGGGCAATTATCAATGATCTTTTTGGCTGATTTTTTCTTAATATTATTACTTTTTCAGTTAAAACTTTATGAATGACTGCAGGATTTCAGGATTCAGTAATGGGCCATCAACCAACAAGAAGCTTGAGTAGACTTCTATAACAACTTCTGAACTATCACAAGCAATTGTAATGAAGAAATACTCAAGCTACATACATGCAATCCCTCTTGAACTTTCACCAAAATGCAAGAGTTTTTTTTTATTTTTTTATGGTAAACTACACATGCTCTCACCAAGTTTCTTACAAGAACCTGCACTTGGAGTTGGCCATTTTGTAATTAATAGGCTTAAGTCATCGACAGACCCTCAAACTTGTCCGCATATTCCATTTAGACCCCCAACTGAGCCTCGTACTATCTGAACCATCCAGGACAGCTTTTAATGTGCCACTTGGACACGTTTGGCCGGCTTGGCACATCGCGTGGACGTCATGATAAATAGATGCATGAGCTCGTGAAAAATGCTGAGTTGGACTAATTTTAGCGATCAACTTGTCCCCCCAACGGTAATAATTTGTATCCCCACCCACTTTATATTTCGACCCATATCCTCTTCTTCTCCAATTCTCCACTTTCAACCCTAATTACTCCAACAACCATTTTTGCTCCAAAATCCTTAATTTCCAGTCAAATTAAGCGTTTTTTTGCACTAATATTTTATACTCTCTCACTCTCGTTTGCTTTGAATCTTGCTTCAACAATGGCTAACACTTCAAGAATCGAGTTCTGCCGATGTGGGCGTATTTGCTAATTGAAAGTTTCATGGAGTCCAAATAATCCAGGAAGGAGGTTTTTTTCATGCCCAACTGATGAGGTAAGTGTATACTATTATGGGTATTTTATTACTTTGTTTTATACTGAATTCTTCCTCGTAATTGATTCAAAAAGCTTCTTGTTTTTACTCTTTGAAAGCTAGAGGTGGATATAATTACTTCAATTGGTACGAACCAAGGCATCCCGAGCAAGCAAATAAAGTTATTTATGGGTTGTTGAAGAGGGTTAAAGCTTTTGAGGAAGAAAAGGCTCGTGCAAGGCAAAGAAAGAGGATGTTGGTGTTTGGTCTAGTGTTGGTGTTTGCCATTTAATTCCATTTTGCGTATTGTACTTGATGAAGTTTAGTTCTACTAGTCTAAATTGCACTGTATTTGACTGTTTTAGGTAGTATATTATGGTTTAGGTTAATCTCACAAAGTTGGCCAAATTTTGTGGTCTTGTGTAATTGTATACGGCCACACTTTTATGAACGGAATGTGTGTGTCTCTGTGTGTGTGTGTGTGTGTGTATATTGTGTTTTGGCATCCAACATTCTTGTGTTCTTGTATTCTTTTGGTTCAATATTGCGTGCAAAGAACAAATTAACAAACTACACTTGTAGAAAGAAGCTCATTAACAGTGCAAAGACATCATTCATATTGATTCATTAACTGGTGCAAAAGTTCCCAAAAGCTAACATAAAAGTACTTGGACTTATACACAACTGCTAAATTGTTTCAAAAGACATAAAAACCAAGTTTGGACACATCAACCTTGAAAAAACAAGCAAATCAAAACATGATCCCACAGTGGAACTAAACTAAACTTAACACAAATACATCTTCTTGCTTGGTTGGGCTGAACCTGTAGTTGAACTGCTGCCTGCTGCTGATGGAGTTGGTTGGGTAGAAGGCTTGTTGTTGATGGAGTTTCTCCGGTTTCTAGCCTGCTACTGGAGCTGTGTAGTTGTGACATCACTTTTTCCCCTAAACTTCAGACTAGGAGCTTTAAATCCTAGATCAATGTTGACTGCACTTGTGTCTTTCATTGCCCTTCCATGGCTCACAACTCTCTCATTTGAACAACCAGGATGCAATTGACATAAAAATATATTAGATTAACTTAACAAAGTGTAAAATGCTAAATTGTAAACCTTGAATTCTTACATTAATAACAGTCTTTCTAGTTGTTGGGTTTATGTAGCATCTAAGTCCTGCATTTTTAGGCCTTTTATGTGCAGAACTTGATTCACCAATTCTTCTAGCCCTTTTCAACCTAGCTAATCCTTGTCTAACATCAGTTGGAGGAGGTGCATTTGGAAATTCCCACTTGCCAATTCTAACAACAGTTCCTATTTCTCTCCCCCTGCCCCTGCCCCTACCCATGCCTCTGTTTGCATTTGATGGACCAGCTTCTTGACCTGTTTGACTACATTGAGTTGGTGCATTGGCTTCACTTGAAGATTCTCCCCTTCCACCCAAGAAATAAAATCAAATGTTAGGAAAAAATACAACTTTTGGCGCTGGAGGCTCAGTATTCATGTTATCACTCTCAGGCCATATCTTCATGTTGGGGAGTGGGTCAAGAAAGTATGAATATGCCTTCAGAAATATCTCCTTTCTATACCAATGATCTACATTATTATATGGTTCATCCCTAAATGATAGTATGCACATATTGCATGTTGGCAGGGGATTCCTCTTAACTGCCATAGTCTACAAGTGCATGTTTTGTTTTTTAAGTGTACAATAAACCTATATCCATATTCCTTAATCTCAAACCCTTCTAGCCCATTCCACAAAACTTGGCATTTTTTTGATAGTTCCTTGTTTTTTTCCAACATCACTCTTGCCATAAGTGAAATATCAGTGATCCATGTCTCAACAAATCTTCTCATTTCAACATGCCTAGTCATTACTTTACTTTATGCCTAATCTCTTCTAGCATGGTAATGATAGACTTATGCATAGCTGCTAGTATCCATGAATTAAAGGTCTCATACATATTGTTTTCAACTACATCACACTTAGAGTGTTCCCTAAAATAGGCTCTACACCAATGCTCTTTGTTAAATTGCTATAAATCTTCATAGATGTCTTTTCCAAGTTTATCTAATTTTTCAAGTTCTTCCCTCAACTTTACCTCAAAGGAAGCTTTAGACCCTCCAGAACTGTTTTCTTGTTTGTTCACCTCTCAATTCTTTCTGCCAATTAGCCCATATGTGTATAACACATTTCCTATGCTCAACATTTGGTAAAAGATCAAGAAGAGTGCTCAACAATCCCTAAAATACAACACATAAATTATAGTTAATATAGATGGAAAAAAACAAGGTAAACAATGCAAAAACATAAAGTAATATTACCTTTTGCATGTCTGACATTACTATCAATCCATCCGTAAGCCCCAGCCCCAAATCATTGATGAGGTTCTGAATAAACCATGTCTATGACTCCTTTGAATCATTGTCAATGACAGCCTAAACAATGGGAAACATCTACGGATTCCCATATTTTCCCATAGCCACCAGAAGTTCACCCTTACATGCACCTTTTAGGAAACACCTATCAAACCCATTGATTTTCCTGGATCCCTCCACCGAACCCCTTTTCATTGCATCAAAGCACACATAAAAGTACTTAAACAAATTCACACCAGGCTGACTTTCTCTATCTGTTTGCCAGGATTACTCAAAATTATCTGTTCTGCATAATCACAAATTCTCGCAAACTCCTCCTTCCAATGCCCCAAAAACTTATTAAGAACTATTTGTTTTACTCTATAACATAGAGTTCTACCAACATACAGCCCTAACTTATCTCTAATCAAGTCCTAAATTTCGCAAATTCTATTATAAGGTTGAGAAGTGATCCTATCTCTAAATCTGTTAGCTATGAACTTAGAAGTGCACATCTTATTCTTGTTAAGTGGAGTGCACTTGTGAATTGGATGATAAGTTTTTACCATAAAATCCCTAGAATTTTTATCAACACTAGCATACAACCTCCAATTACAATTCTTAGAATTACACCTACACCTCACCTTCTTCCTCTCATTTGGTTTAAGTTTCAACTGAACATGGTATTCAACAACATAATTAGCTATTGTCTCCCTAAACACTTCAACATTCTCAAATACCATGCCTAACTCAAAAATACTTACAACACAATCTGGATCATACTTTAATTTGTTGCTCTTCCTTACTGCCCAGCAAGTCAACACCGGGTTCGACATCCACATCCGACTCGTAAATCATCGAATCTTCATTGTACTCTTCAGCAGAACTATCAATATATTGCTCACCCTCTGCTAAGCATCCAACATATTTGGAAGCCTTGTTCTTTCAAATGTCTTCAAAACCCTATCTATCTTTCCCTCACCTACAGGTACCTCAGCAGAAATAGTTGGTTCTTTTCTTCTTGCTATTGGCTTCATCAACTTTAGTTCTCCTTTCATTCCTCAAAGAAATTAACTCTTCATCAGCTTTACTATCATCTTCATCTAGTATTTTATCTAGAGCTGACTCACTACTATCCAGAAATGAGTCTCCATCATCAGTATCACTCTCTTCACCATCAACAACATCTTCAACATTCACTTCATCTCCACCAGTAGAAACATCTTCAACATCCACTTCAACAGCCTCTTCCCTCTCTATACTATTGACAAGATCTTCAACAGTTGATCCTCTATCTTGAACCTCTTCAACATTAGCAGCATTTACAATTGATCCTCTCTCTTGAACCTCTTCAACAGTAGGAACATATACAGTTGATCCTCTCTCTTGAACCTCTTCAACACCAGCAACCTCTTCTATCTCTTTAGCTTTTTCTATGTTTTCACTAACCCCAGTATTTATAATCTCATTTTTTTCCCTAGATGCATCATTTACTTCATTTTCATCTAACTCTAACTCACAAATAAGACCAGCAGAGCCCACCTCTTCTACCACCTCAGGGTTTTCACACACATGTTGAATAGAAAAATGGACCACATCACCATTTTTCAAGCCACTCACAATATTTAACAATTCTAAATCAGTATTCACTTGGCTAAATTGTTTACTAATCAAGTCTTGGTAAAAGAAACCACCCACTATTTTATAACCAAACCTTTTAGTAAAATACAGTCGTTCAAATAGAGAGAAGTGATCCTTATCAATATCAGCTATCTCCACATCCTTCTCATCTACGTATTTCGGGATAAGGTCCATTGTAAGGATACCACCATGGTGAAAATGAACCTCAATAATTTCTGACATATGTTCCTTTTAAGATTCCCAATCGGTTACAAAAAAAAAAAAAAAAATCCTAACTTTGCCCAAAATAACAACAATATGACTATATTTTTTGATAATATAAAGGCTAAAGAAAAACTTACCTTTTTCAACAAATGCAATATGAAATCACCAGAAATTCACCTTCAAAACCCCCCAGAAAAATTCGACTCTGAATCACCTTCAAAATGCCATTGAAAAGTACTAACTTAGGGTTTACTTTGGGGTGGGTGGGGGGGGGGGGGGGGGGTGTACCTTTGGATGAGTTAGGAATTGGGAAGAAGATGAAAAAATACGTCAGTTTGGGGTACGAACTTTCAGTTGAAATCGATGAACTAAGGATTAGGTTTGGGTGAGATTGAAAATGGGAAATAAAATCGCGTGAATTTTGATAAATGAGGGTGAGTTTAAATGGGTCAACCCGTGCGTATATGCATAGTAAAATACGTGGCTTAATTTAATTGGGAGGCTTATACATGTAGGCAGCGCGTAATGACTAGCATAAGTCCTTTTTTCCCAAGCTGGCCACACGTGTCCAAGTGGCACATTAAAAGTGGTCCTGGAGGGTTCAGATGGTACGAGGCTCAGTTGGGGGTTCTAAATGGAATATGCGAACAAGTTTGGGGGTCTATCGATGACTTAAGCCTAATTAATATTCTCCTCTTATGATCTATTGTGAGGTGAGTTAATGTCTTTTTTATTATTTTCCCTCTTTTTTCTCTTATTTTCAGTATAAATTGTTTTAAAAAATCAGCCCAATAATTCTTGGAGTCTCTTTTGTTACATACCCTTATTATTTCCATGAGTCTTTTAGGTTATTGGGTAGTTACAGAAGAAGAAATAAAAGAAAAGTTTTTTTTTCTTCCTTTTTGAAAAATGAACAGGTAGGGGTAAGAAAGGAACAAGAATAAGGAAAGGATCAAATGGCACATGAAAGAAAGGGGAAAGTTAGAGATTTATACAGTTTGATTTCGTGAATTTGGGACTGATGCATTTGATTTTACCGACTTTTTTTCCATTTCGTTCTTTGTTATTATGTTATTATTATTGTTGTTTATATACAAAAGAAGAAGTTTAAATATTCATATCAATATATTAAATTTAAATGTATACACGAATAGCCAACTTTTAAAATTTATTACACATATGACATATGTACATAAAAAGTTAATATTTCTTTTCTTTTTGACGTCTTCCTAAGAGAAATATACAAAAATCAAGTATCTTTAGAAGTCTAAAAACTAAAAAAAGTTATTGTTTGAACAATCCCAAAGTTATAAAACTAGGTATTAGTAATAAGATGAAAAACTTGAAATTTTAATCTATTTTGACTTGAAGGCTACAGAGAATTTGAACAATTTTTTTATTTCATATATCTGATAAAGTCTATATCTATATATAATATAAAGTTAGGCATAGACAAGGTGATGTGGCACCTCATTTGCATTTATTTTTTTCTCTTTTTTTGGGCTTTTCCTCCTAAATTTTCTATTTAACTCATTTTTAAAAATCTAAAAGTGAGTAAATATACATAACTTAACTGTAGGAAGACGTTTAGGAAGAAGAAAGTTGAGACGACTTATATACTTTCCGGTCTCTTCCCCAAACTTGTAACAGCAGAAAGTGATTAATTATGTCATTAAATAATTCTCAAACCATGATCTCACCAAGTAAAACCGCTTGACTTTTCATCCTCCAATATAATTCTTGTATTCTTTAATCGGAAAAAAACAAATATATATATTAAATTATGGGTATTCATTTATCTGCTCAATCGATAGTTTGGCTTATTTATGCCCGTGGTATAGGAAATGACTCATTTATCCACTAAATCAATAGTTTGACTCATTTATGTAATAAGCTTTGTTATCAAAATAACTCATCTATACCATATTTCATTAAAGTTGGTTTTACAATACTATATATGACACATGGCCTCCAACTAGATTATGGTTGTGGGTGGGTAAGGTGTATGGGTCGGATTTTTTATTAATTTGATATTTAAAATTGAGCTGGTTTAATTAAATGACGTAGACCCCTAATTGGAGGCCACGTGTGATATCTAGTACTATAAAATCGGCGTTAATAAAAAATGGCATGGATGAGTCATTTTGGTAACGGGTGATGTCATAAATGAGTCAAACTATTGATGAGTGACATAAATGAGCCATTTCCTATAGTTCGATGGCATAAATGGCGTTTCTATAGTTCGATGGCATAAATGAGCCATTTCCTATAGTTCAAATATGGCATAAATGAGTCAAACTATTGACGAGAGGCATAAATGAGCCATTTTGAATAGTTAGATGGCATATTTGAGCCTTTTCCGTTCTTTAATTATCAAACTATCAATTTATGGACAATTATGACATCAAACCTTTTTCATTTTCCAGATACATATTTACTATGTGAGTTTTTCTGGAGTGGCATAACCCTTTTTCCGGTTTTCCATTGTCCAAATATTTACGATGTGAGTTTTTCTTTATCTAAAGGCGTATTCTCTATAATCTATATGCATAGCATGGTTCGGTCACACCACATAGGTAGATTCTTTCATTCCCAAGAAAACATTTCACAAATAACATTGCAATCCATTATGCTTAATTCGAAAGTTGTTGACCTTCCTCTATTTTTTTTAATTGTTCTTTCTCTTTTTTTTTTTTTTTAATTACATAGGGGTAGGGGAAGGGGAAATGGGGAAGGAATTCTGATGTGGGGATTGACCTCATAAGCAATAGTGAGAGTTCGGAGTGGCCAAATACAGTGAAATTTCTTAGATCCTCTTATTGTTCTTTCTCCATTTCGTTGTTTAATTGATTCTTTATCTTTACATGAAGGAAAGAAGGATAAGAAAAATCAAGAAATTACAACGGGAAGAAATCAAGGAGTAACGGCTTCAAAGCAGCCAAATGCACTTTGGGATTCTTGAAAAAGAACGTTGTCACTTATCCTAATAGGGAAAGAGAAACGAGCTGAGTTTAATTTGGTAAAAGCAATGAGTTGCATATTAAGACATCTTCATGACTTTATAGGTCCAATATTACAATTTGATTTTGTCAAGTGACTTTAGTTCTTTTCTTCTTCTCTAGGATACAAAATTTAGGTTGATGGTAACTTTTGGTTTCATAATGAGAATGGTTAAAATCTTCTTATCTTCAGATAAAAAAAAAAAAAAACAAAAAAAAAAAAAAAAAAAAAAAAAAGAAAAGAAAGAAGATCGCTTAACCTATAATAGTTTGTTTATTAGATTTCAGCATTCATTTATGTGCTCTTTGTTTTGAAAAAATATAGTTAATGTTTTAATTTTTCTTCGGGTTAGTTTTTAAAGTTTAGTTTTGCAGACCATCTTTGGGTTGGAGTAGCAAACTTATCAGTGCATGTTTTGGTTTCAAATGAAAATTTAAAGATACTTTTAGTTTTTCTGAAGATTAAAATGGTTATTTTTTTTATATTTGAGTACGAAAATATATTACCTCTTAAATTAACAAGGTCTTTGATGATCGCGCGAAGCGCGGATAAATTTTCTAGTTTTATATAAAGCTAGGCTTTGAAGAGGTGATATGTCTTTGCGATCTAGAAAATTGTTCGTCTTTTTTATTTTTTTCCTCATTTTAAAATTAATGTGCTATTTATTTTCTTTTAGAAAAAACCAAAGTCACTATCTTAGTTCTCTCGTTTATGTGGTTGTCTACAGTTTCAATTTCCACTACTTTCTCTCTTAATTATTTATTTATTACATATATCAACTCCCTTTCTAATAATTGTCATTTGGGAAGAGTATTTAATCCTTGTCTTCAAAGTACTCCCTCTGTCCCATATTCTTCTTATATCAATATGGTGATAAAATATATATCAAAATGTAGGTCAAAATTTATATAGATTTGACTTTTAAAAAAGGAAAGTGAACAAGTAATATGGAATGAAGAGAGTATATGTGTTTGTTGATTATTTTCGCCTATTTATGACCATCTAGTTAGGTGGAGTTGCAATACTTCAATTCTTTTAGTTATCATGTTCTTCTGTAACCGTTTCCTAAGTACTCATTTATTTTATCACTTTTTCAGGTCTTCACTTTTTGAGAATTTCTTTAGGAATGCAATACCATGGTAAACTTATTTAAGGAGGATAGGAGTATCATTCTCCGCTCATTCGACACTTTTGATCATGTGAAGGAACTCTTAACATTAAAGAGAGGATACTGGAAAGTGAACACTCAAACCTCCTAAGTTTGGTAAGGATTCAGATTATGATAAGATTAGACAGCTTTAAGAGAAAAAAAGAAACTCTTGAAAAGTCACATATCATCTTTGAAATGGATGGTCTCATTGTACCACAAAAAAAAATAAAAAAAATACAGCAATCAAAGAGATCAAATCGTCTTAAAGTTAGAGACGAATACAAAAGTTTAATGTAATTTTTCATTTAAATTTGAGTTTTGTACGTTTTAATACTCTTTAAATCTTTCTTTATTAAATGAACTTTATATATTGCAAAATACATATCTGCTCTGAATAGATAAATTTTATTAATTAACCTAAATATATTGCTTTTATAAATATTTTGTTTTCTCATAGAAAAGAGAGATAATTTCTAAATTTAGCATGTAATATTTGATAAATTAATTTATATTCTTACGACCGCAAAGCGTTGACAAATTTACTTAGTAATGTAATAAACAAGGGACTCTTGGTGCACGTTAGGGAAGAATTGTTAACATGTGTTTTCGCTGGCATGGCGAGGGGATGACCGAGGAAGAATAACAACAAATCACCGATGATTGAAAACAAAGGTGGGGAAACTATGATTCGGAATCGAGGAACAAATACTGAGAAGGCAAAGGAGAAAGTATCTGAAGAGTAGAAGGATAATAATGGTGACCTAAATTGGTTAGATATAATGAGTATTTGAGCTGAATTGAAGACATCTAAGAATCCAGTTGCGAAAATAGTAGCCGGACAAAAATCGAACCCAATCGGTACTAACCCTAGCTTGATTTTAACCAATGGAACAGTGACTTTGAAATCTGGCTTGAAGCAAGGTGAAGCTATACCTACCTAATTAAACAAGCTTCTTAACAAAAAATGCAAGATAAGGTTATGTACAATAGATCCTTGTGGTCCGGCCTTTCCCGAGACACCGTGCCTAGCGGAAGTTTTTGTCACGACCCAACCCACTATGACTGGCATCCACACTAACTCCTAGTAGGCGAACCAATAAGGATATAACTTTCTTAGGGAGGGGACTAAGGTTACCTTTCCACTCAAGTCTAGGTACCCGGGGCATAGCTAAGGTAATTGTTTTAAAGTGACAATCTAGAATCGCAAATGCAGGGACAACTAACTCATGCCCAAGATGACATCAAAGTCTACCTTGTCTAGGATCATTAATACCGTCCAAGTACTATATCCCATAAATGTAATAGCGCATGAACGATAAACTCTATCTACCACCACCGAATCCCCGACCGGAGTAGATACATAGATAGGGGCATCAACTATATCACAAATCACATCCAAACCCCCAGCAAAATATGAAGATACGTATGAAAAAGTAGAACCCGGATCAAATAAAACAGAAGCCATCCGGTCACAGACTGAGATAGTACCTGTGATGACGGCATCGGATGCCTCAGCCTCGAGTCTGCCTGGGAAGGCGTATAAGTGACCGCGCCCTCCTGTAGCCTATGAACCATTGCGATTACCGGTCCGGTCGAGCCCGCCCTGTTTGGGCTGCTATCCTCTCTGCACGTACGAGATCCTCGCCGGTTAGGGGCGTCGTCACCTTTACCCGCGGTGTGGCCGCCCGCCTGCACGTACACGGTCCTTGCCTCCTGTCTACGGTGCAAATGGAGCTCGGGAGCCTAATATTGAGTCCCGGCCCCGACCACAGCCGAGTTTGGGGCAAAACCTCTTAAAATGCCCTCGCTCACTACACTCGTAACAAGAACGGTCCAGCGTAGGTTTTTAACAGAAGCTGATGAAGCGGTATAACCCCCATGCTCGGGGTAGGTGGGCACGCGTCCCCGTGCGTCCGAAGAATAATGACGGCTTTATGATGGGCCCCATTAGAGACACACACGCAAGCGGAGCGAACCGGAAGCCCTGAATACACCTTAGAACTTTGCCCCCTAGAGAAGAAGCTGCTGAAATTTCCATCCTTTCGGGCCTTCTTCTCTGCCTGCTTTGCATAAACCTCCTGTCTAATCCCTCGACAACATGGACATGTTCACTACCTCTGGAATGAAGACCCGGTGGCTACAAGGCGGAAGAGCGATAGGCGAAGTCCGGTGTTCAACCCTTTCACAAAACGTACGATCCTCTCCTCGCTCGTGGCGGCAAATGAAAAGCATATCGGGACAAGGAATGGAAACGGGACTCATAAACAACAACAGACGAGTTCCCTTGATCAATATTACCAAACTCATCCTTCTTCCTATCCCTCAAAGTACGCGGAACATACTTCTCCAAAAACACTGAATAGAATTGAACCCAAGTCAACGAAAGTGACCTAGCTGGCCTGCACCCCACAACAATTTGGCATCACCCAAGAACTGAAAAGTCACAAACTCAACACTATACTTGTCCATCGCAACTAGTCTTGGAAATGCCTCGAAACCCAGAACTTCGTCCAAACGAGGAGCCACGGCTGCGGCATGCTGAATCCCGGAGCCTGAACTCTGTCCGAAATTGGAGCTACTATCCCTGCACCCCTAGCTGTTGGAACGGTCGGTATCGCTCCGATTTGTGCTAACCCATGTAGCCAATTCAGCACCTGAGCTATCGCATCGGTAAGCCGGACGGAGCATTACGGCCAAGTGGCGGCGGCTGCTCTTGGGCGAGTTGGTACGGCTGCATTTCCCGCGGTCTTATTAGAGGCCACTGGAGGCACGTGATCAACTGCTGGCACTCCGCTCCTAACCGGCGCTGCTCCCCTACCTCCACCTCTACCTCTTGCTGCTGACGTACTTGTTCTCACCATCTGTGAGAGAATGAAGGATAGTCAGATACCAATTTGAATCATCCTGATACTAATTGAAATCAAGTAGCACGAAAGAAAGAAAGGAAGGGAATTTTCCTAGTGTCCGGTAGCCTCCCGAAGATAAGTACAGACGTCGGCTGTGCCGATCCGCAGGCTCTACACTGAGACATGTCCTTGTACGACGAGATCAATGAACCTAACGCTACGATACCGACTCGGTCGCGACCCAATCCGCCATGGTGGCACCAGCGCTAACTCTAGTGGGCGAACCAATATGCTTAACCCTTTACTCATTCAAAGTCCATTTTTACTTGGGCCTGGAAGGCATCTCAGCAGTTGTAGTTGTTTCGGCCCTTAGAGGTGTCTCGGCCCTTGAAGTTGTGTTGGCCCTTCTGTCCCTCTTTACCAAAGGCACCACCTCGGGTGAAGTGTCACCTGTAATATCGATAAAATCAACGGATCTTAGTGGAACTGAGGCTTGAAGGTATTCGGTTAACCGGGGAAAAGGGGCCTTGACTTCCCCATTTATGGTCGGGCCTGACAAATCAGCTGTAATATTTTCTTCCGGGACCTCCATCGGAATTGTCTCGGCCCCAGTGGCAGCAGGACCCGTAGTGATGCTCGCAATCCAAATATCGTCCTCGGGCTCATCTCTCAGACCTCGAGCTTTGGATGAACCTGCGACGTCTTTTGAGCTCTTCTTTCTTTTCTGACCCCTAGACTTGGTCTTTTTGTTTCTCTTTCCAGCCTCGGCAATGAGCCGTGTCGATCCTGATATATCGAAATCCAAACTCGGCGTGGTGGGCTCGTCCGCTGGTGCGGGCCGTGGGGTCGAAGAGCCTTTGCCCAAACCTGGATATCGAAGGATTAAATCGGAGTAAAGTTGAGCGAAAAGGAATGACAAGAATTAGGGGAAGAAAAGGACACCGTGATGACAAGAATTAAGGGAAAAAAAGGATATTGTGACTCTATGCTAACCATTGGTCACGAGACAAATCTCTCCATGTCCGCTCTTCGTATGGGTGTTGGCCGATGATTTTTTCAATCCACCTGGGAAATCCGGGAATTGCGTCTGGAATCCATGCTTCAGCTGTAACATTGGAAAAAGTCAGAAGAAGTGCTCGAAGAAATGTAAAAAGGAGATAAGCCCACAAAATTTTGTCATTCCACTTTTCAGGGAAAGGCATGTAATTCGCTGGTATAATATCCTTAGTTTTAACCCGGACAAAACGCTCGTGCCAACGCCGGTCCCTGTTCTCATCAACACAGGAAAGAATGGGGTTTCTTTCTCGTTTGGAGACTTTTATAACACCGCCACGGAAGATCCTCGGGAAATATAACCGGATCAGATGGGGCAAGTTAAAGTCGATTTTAGCATTATTAGCCAAAAGACGGAGGCAGGCCACGATCCTCCAAATGATCGGGCCTATCTGAGCAAGGCATACTTTATATGTCCGGCACATTTCAAGAATAACCGGATGTATTTTAGGGTTGAGCTTAAGGGTGAAAGGGTATGTATAAACATATGAAAATCCCTCCTTGAAGTCGGTGACTAACTCGTCATCACCGGGAGCAAAAATTTCTATGCGGGGGTTATCCCAGCCATATTCAGCTCGGACTCGGGGAAGGGGCTCCTTTTTGATCGAGGATAGGTAACGTCTCATATCAAAACCCCGATCGAATTTCTTTACGGCCTTTTCAACGATGAATTCATTGTTAAAATTGTACTTCGAGGGTATTATGTCTTTGGCCGTTGGTTCGAAGAAAGTGGTTTGTGTTTTGTCGTTGGGGTTGGCAACAGGCTCGGTAGCCGGAGAAGAAACCAAAGGAACATTCTGGGAAGTATAATCGGTGTCCATTGCCATTTCTTCAGTTTGGATGATGAAGATATAGAGATATGAAGATATGGAGATTTGAAGGATAAAAATATGAAGATATGAAGGTTTGGAGATGAACAAATAGAGTGAAGGAAGGTTTAAGAGGGTTTTCCAGAAAATGAAGAAGGTTTTGGGACCTCGGATGAATTTTCTTAGCTTTTCGAAGACACAAAATTTCGGAGCAAAGAATTCAAAGAGAAGCAAGAACAGAACAAGATGAGTGGTATTAT
Organism: Lycium ferocissimum; assembly: GCF_029784015.1. Lineage (NCBI taxonomy): Eukaryota > Viridiplantae > Streptophyta > Magnoliopsida > Solanales > Solanaceae > Lycium > Lycium ferocissimum. Next base: position 6,301,945 of record NC_081348.1, read on the forward strand.
CGAGATACGAAGGATGAAAGAAGGAAGTAAAAAGTGAAAGGTAAAGAAATGGAATCACTGTAACGCCTTATATAGAGAAAGTTTTTGAGGCGGTTACCGAAGTCATCCAACTAAGAGGGAACACGTGTTCGAAGTCAGAAGAGACGTGACATGAAGGAACATGACCCTGAAGCGGTTATCGAAGCCATCCAACTGGAAGGAGACACATGCCTGAAGTCAGAGGGACGTGACATGAAAGGACGTTTTATCTCCCGCTTGTTTTCAAAGTAAAAGCTTACTAGAGAAGTCATCGAGGCAGTCGTTCCACTTCCCGTCACTTCAGCAAAACTTCGATCCGAAAAGTATGGGGACTATCTGTATACGGTAAAAACCGACGCAACTTGTACCTGGTAAGAACCGGCGTAAAGCTTAAAGCCATCCGATATGAGATCGAGGTAGAGTAAGGTCATTACAATCGATGGGAACGAAATTCGAGGGGTCGTGAGTACGTTCAACTCTGCGTCAAAACCGAGGGTATTTTAACGGGCACGGGAAACCCGTGCCTGAAGAGAGCGCGCTCAACATAGGTTTGGAGAATCCGTTATGGAACAAGCCACGCATCATTTGACCGTTCCGCCATTTGCGGCGACAAGATATAGTTGTCGGTACACATGTGACAGCCTTATCCATTATAGGGTTTTTCTAGAAAGGATTTTTCTTACATTGTACTAAGGCTCATCTATTGTTAGCTATAAATAGAGGTCTACCCCTTTCTTTTTTAGGTTAGCTTTTTCATTATTCTACACATTTGTAATCAGAAAATGGCAGTGAAATCTTCTTAAGTATTTTGGCTCGGTTAAAGAAAGCAACTTCCAAACCGGACCAGTTTGCAGAGCTTACAAACTTGTCTTCCTAAGTTTCCTTTACTATTATTTATCAATATACTACTATTTACTTGCTATTATCTTATACTATAAATTAATCTAACCACGTATCCTATTAACCACTTACAAATTTAATTGTTATCCACTTTTTGGGGTAAACAATAATAATACCACCATGTCTACGACATAAAGTCTGATTGCCCGATTGCTAAGTCATCTCACTACAATTGTCGTGTTGTCACTCCCCAAATAAAATTACGTTGGGTTTTATCAATACATTTGTTAATTAATGTCCACATGTGGTTTAAGTAAATATATTGCATGACATGGTTGGGAAACCATTCAAAGATGATTTAGTCAGAGTTGTGTGACCTGCATTGGTGAGGAATTTAGTTTCCCATCCAGCTACTTTGAAGTTCATGTTGTCAATGATGAACTGAAAGTCTTTGTGCGTATGTCGACTGTCAAGGATAGGGAACCCCAGATATTTACCAAAAAATTTACATATACTAAGAGGCCTCAAATTAAAAAAAAAAGAAAAAAAAAGAAGAAGTTATATTAAGTAACATGATTCATGCTTTATAATTGGCATACTTGATTTTAGATAAATACCAATAAAATATACTACTATGAGGTAAAAATTAGTAAAATTCACACTTAAGAAAAAGATACTACTTCGTAAAAAGTTAGAACATAGAACCTGATTCTAGAAATTGATAACTTGATATTGAAATAAAACTTCATTATTTTAATTTGTTTGTTGCAATGCTTTTGAGAACTTGAAAAATGATGAAACATACAATTTTTATGTATTTAATGTCTTTCATCTCTTGTTTCTTAGAAAATAGATAGCTTAGTAAAAAAAAAAAAATGAAATACAAGTTTTATTATGAATAGAAAAATAAATATTATTATTAGAATGTAAATCAGATAATCAGTGGCTAAGTAATTCTCTTTCTTTTTTATAAAGTACTTATTACCATAAATGTTGAATATTTTTGTAAGGAAAATTAGTACCATAAAATTAACCTATTAATATTAATTAGAGAAAATGGGGCCCTAAAAATTTGGGGGCCTCAAGCCATTGCTTCATTGGCTTGGCCCTTAAGCCGGCACTGGTAATATCCTGAATGAAATTTGCTTCGCAATTTGCCGAGAATGTGATTTTAGATTTTGCAAAGTTAATTTTTTGTCCCGACAACGACTAGAAGTCGTTTAGGATTCTAACAATGGTGTTCTTATTCTTGCTGCTAGTACTGGCATAAGGGTTAAGTCAACGGCGAAGAAGAGGTGGGACAAGAAGGGTCATGTCCTATGAATTATTATGGGTTGCCAGTTTCTTGTATCGACTGCATGGTTAATGTTTGGCAGAACTTTTATGCACACGATAAAGATGTAGGGGGACATGGGATACCCTTGTCCGATATCTCTCAACGGGTCTAAGTGATTTGCTACTAGTATTGCAATATTGCTAGTGGTATACAAGACATAATGAGATTGATAAGAGGTACTGAAAAAGTGAAGTAGAAAAGGAAAACTATTTGAGTCTATCAAAAGCTTTTTCCAGGTCAATTTAAGCCAAATTTATGTGACACTCTTTCCTTTTTAGTCTGTCCCAATAAGAATGTCAACTTTCTATAATTAGAAACTGGTATGAAATAATATTAAAAGTACACGACACAAGAGATATAGCTAAAGAAGTTAGAGAGAGAGAGAGAGGTTTTTTATTACTCTTCAATTCATCAAATGGACCTCCTATTTATAGGAGGAAAATGGTGGTCAAAAACATGATAATATCTTGAAGCCCATGTAATGAACTTGGTGGCCAAGTAATTTCCTTGGTGACCAAGTATTCCCGGTTTTCAAGTATACTAAATGGATATCCATCACTAATATTTACAACACTCCCCCTTGAATATTCATTAATAGATGATGTGCCTCGTTAAAACCTTATTAGGAAAAACCCTGTGCGAAAAAGTCCTAAAGAAGGAAAAAGAGTACACATATCTAGTAATACGCTTTGAGAGCGCCTTCATTAAAAACCTTGCCGGGAAAACCCAAATAGAACAAAACCTTGATCAAGGGAAAAAGAGTACAGCGCGTATTTGCTCCCCCTGATTAAAGCATCACATAATTCTTAAAGATGATGTACTCCGATCTTGTATATACCAACTTATCATATCTTGAGGTTGGTACTGTGTTTGTGATCAGATTTGTCAAATGACCTGGCTGATAATATGCATCTTCATTCCTTAGATAGAGTTGCATCATCACCATATAATATTGTTAAAATCACTTGACTTGCTTCATAATCTATCTGATGTTATCATTCTACGGGTTGACTGTCATATATAATAACATGGTTTAACAGTAATCCTTCATGGAAAGAGATAATATATTTGGATCGAACTCTTATGTCGATCAGATGAATGCCCTGTATATCCAAAACACTTGACAATATTTGTTAGGATAAACACATTCATGTCATACTTTCATTAGCAATATGCAATTGATCTTATTTTAATATCTCCATATAGGAGTAAATTATATCATGCTCGTTGTTATAGCAAGATGTATAAGTGCATCAATTGCATAAAGATATGGTACTTCAGGACCAATTCAATTTTCTTATTTCAAATTCTTTCGGTGATAATGTACTGCTTTTGTAAACTCTTGAGCTCAACAATATTCATATGAAAGATTCTGACTATCATAAAGAGACAAGGGTAAACATAGTATATTTGTACCATTCGTCAATGAATATACATTAAGGCGATTTTAGTACATCAACCTTGATTCATTTAATCCATTTAAGGATTATAAACAAGTTTCCCAAGAATTTGTATATGCTTCAGGCATTTTGAATCCTTCAGAAATTTTCATATAAATTTTGTCAACTAAGTCGTATAGGCTGTGACAACTTCCATCAGTATAAATTGTGACATCTTCTGATGTTTGGACTACAGGTCCAATCGCTTACCAAGATGCATCATTTCACTTGCTAATTATTTCTACGTCAACATGCTTTAAGAGACATATAATTCTAATCCTCACAACCTTATACTATATTGCACGCTATATAGTATCAAATATATCGTCGACGATATATCATTTGTATCTGTTCGCAATTCGACATAACTTACTGAAATCTCATCACTTCATTATTTTCAAGTACCTAAACCTTTCATCAGGTTTTTGAAGTGTCATGTCGTAGCTCTTCAAGAGCACATTGCCTCCTTATTATGATCATTTGCTCCTCCCATTTTCAAGGATTATTATATTTAAAACCGATTGGTCTACCATGCTCCATGTATACTGTAGACTCTGTCCTTCAGGGAATTTAGGAGCATTTTGCTGATGAAATATGAAATAGTTGGGTCAGCAAATGCTTTCAGCATTTGACTTGAATTATTTGAGGATCATACTGATGATAATTCACAATATATTTCTTAGCTGCTTATCCTCTCCCCATTATGTTAGTGACATATATCACCATTTTCTTTGGAAAAATCCATCTGTGTGCATCATGTATATCCATTAATCATATATACCGCACATGAAACACTATAAGATGGAAATATCTAATTTCTGACCCTGAACCAAATATGAGGGGATAATTTATCAAAATTTATTGATCTGAAGCATACAAGTGTTGTAGTATGCAATATATCATATCTCAGACCAACATCTGAAGCTCTGTTCTTATAAGCAATGGTTTAGCTGTATTATGGAGGCATCTAATGTCAAACCAGCTTAGATATAAACCAGCATTATTGTTACACCTCGGATTTTTTTTTGCCACGTTAAAGTCGCATCATGAGTTAGTCGACGCAAGTTCAAAAAAGAAATTATCTTGAAGTTAAAAGGGATTGATTTTATTAATAAAAATGGTTACAAGAGTCTATAAATAATATTAGTAAGTGGCGGAAGATTTGGAGGGTGAATGAATCAAAGAAGCATGAGTTTCGTCAAAAGTCGGCAAGTTGAGAATACGATAACTTGTACTTTTGAGTGAGATTAGGAGTGCTTCACATGCTAAGAAAATAATAATATGAAGTTTTAATCGTATAATGGTCGTTTGTTAAGTTTGGAAGTCAAACGAGTTGTAATACGAAAGTCGACAAAGGGCATCGCAAGTTAAGTTTGTAAATTTCACTGAAATTTGGGTCAGATGTCTCGGAGCTTTTCTCTCAATATACTTGGAGTTACAGGGTGATCCACCTACCAAATCGAAGGTCTACGAGTCTAGTTTCAGAACATTTTACCGTTCGTCGATACGACATCGTAATAGAGAGATATTTGCATTTCCGTCCAGGACGCAAACTGTCGCGGGAACAGGTGCTCTAGGTCGGTGGCTGCACTTTTGCCTTGTATATATAAGACCCCTTTCACGATTTTTCCCTTCATTTTATCATCTTCAAGACCTGGAAAACTCTCAAACCCTCTCCAATTAATCCTCCATCAATCTCAATCCAAACCAAGAGCAAATCTATCAACTTTAACATGAAGAACAATATGGCGATTATGGAATCGTGATTTCTTCACTATTTTGTTTCTCGGATGAAAACTTCATCTTGAAATAATTTATAGTTTGAAGGGTTCTACATCATTTGAGGTATGTCTTAACCTTCTTTGCATCTCCTTGAACTTTACAAACGTTTAGACCTAAAAATTTGGAGGAAATCCCATGCATATGAACTAGTATGGATGAAATTGATTGGTTGAGCAGATTTATGTGGTTTAAATGTACTTTCTTGGAGATGTGAAGGTATGGATGGATTGATAATGAAGAGTAGGAGTAAAGGAGAAGAAATATGGTAGTCTTGAATGAAGAAATTGAACTACAAATGACCCTACGAACTTACGCCCGCAAGTTGTTCGACGAAATGTCTCATTGAGTATTTCCATAAGCTATGAACTTGGAATTGATCCCATATTGGTCGTATGATGTAGGAAATCATTCATAAGACGTTCAAGGACTCGGGAAACATATATAACTCCATCGACGAGGTATGTAGGGCTTTCTATTCTCTTTGTGGCATGACTAGATTTCAAATGACCATTCATTGATAAGTTGTTCCGCTAACTTGGATCGATCGCGTTCTATGATAATTGAGCTGACACATACTCATCTATTACTTGTATCAAATTATGGTCCACATCTCTTTTTGGCTATCGATTAAAAGACTTTCCGTTCAACTTGTGTCGATTATGTCCCAAAATGGTTAAGCTTACCCTTTTCTCATGAATAGTTTATATCGAAGTACCTTTCACATTTCGTATCCCTCTTGTTTATGGAATGAAGAATGATATTAGTTATGGTACTCTTCCCATCAAAGTTGAGTTGATTGTACTTCCTTTAATTGAGTTAATTTGTCTATTGCTCCAAGGTGACGAATCTCTCGTTGGCACACTTTTTCGATAAAAGTTGTGTCGATCATATTTCATAAGAGTTTGACTAACTTTGGCTTCGTGAATAATTCATAACAAGATGTTTCCTTGTACTTTTACTTCTTTGGCCTAATGATCAAATAATGATAAACGTAGCGACAATAATGAAAATCGGAGGATAACGACGGGTCACTCCGACTCTTTCCATGATATTTCTTCTGAGGTCAGTCTTGCATTGCACTTATATATATGTATTTATCTTCGTTACCGAGCCGCGTTATAGTCGGCCGGGTAGGCACTTATATGTGTACCTAGACATGTTTCTTTCTTTACCGAGCCGTGTTGTAGGCGGCCGGGTAGGCACGTAGCTGTGCACATAGATGAGTGTATGCATTGCCATGATCAGTTGGGCAGAGATGATGTTATGATGATGAGCTCACCCCACAGAGGGATTTATTATTGTTATATGATATGATATATGCCTCCACAGTGAGGAATGATTTTACGGGCATGCATTTACATTTATGTCATGGTTATGGTCGCCCTCAGTGGCCTCGTTCAGAGTTTCAGGTTGTCTCTAGATCTCTTCCCATGATTATCTGTATCTCTTATGCTTATGTTATGTTTACACTTACCGCCTTACATACTCGGGACATATTTCGTACGCGCATTTTGTGTATTTGCGCTATGATCATGCCCACGTGGTATGGTAGACGGATTGGTGTACCTTTCTCAGTAGGATACCAGAGTTCAGCAGGGATGCTCGCACTCCATTCTTCGGAGTTCTTTGGTCGAGTCATTAAATAGGATGCATACATATATATATATATACAGAGTATGGCTATGGGTACGTCAGGGCCCTTGTCCCGACCAGTTGATGCATATTAGTGCTCTTAGAGGCTTACAGACTATCAGTCAGTGTACAGGTATTGTGTTTGGCCTTGCCGGCCTTCTGACTAGTTGTCTTTCTTGGTTGTGGCCTTGTCGGCCCTAGTTATGCATATATGTGTTGTTGGGCCTTTTCTGCTTGCAGGTTGTTATGATATACTTCTTACAATTGTTATTCAGCGGCCTTGTCGGCCTATGATTCACGTTACAGAGTTCAGATATCACAGTTGGTTCGCTCGGCCCTTCGGGTGCCGGCCACACCCCCCAAGGTTGGGGTGTGACAAACTTGGTATCAGAGCAGGTCTGTCCTAGGGATGTTTGTAAGCCGTGTCTAGTAGAGTCTTGATTATGAATGTGTAGCGCGCCACATTTATAATCGGGAGGCTACGGTGGCATTTAGGTTGTTACCTTTCTTGAAATCTAGATCGTGCGGTTAGAGCGTATTTAAGTCTATTTCTCAGAGAATGCGAACAAGGAGTTAAAAGCCGGATTTTAAAAAAAGGTATTAGTCGCTTTTTCCATCCTCTAATGTGAATCCAAAAGCTTCGGAAGTTACTTTGTAGTGAAGTAAAAGAGGTAAAGAGTTGAACGAAGGCGATCAAGGTATGATCTTTTGTCTATGATTTTTGATGAGCTAGTATGAGTATCTAAGGCATGTCCCCGGTAATAACTTACGAGGCGACGATCAGAATTTGTAAACTCGATTGTTGAAGTTGTTTGTATTGTATTTGGGCTGCCTTGACTTGTCGAGATTTGAAAATTTATATCTGACTGTTGATGAGATTACGTAATATTTTAAGATGTATATAGTTAATACAAGATGTAAGTTGAAGGAATAGATGATGATGTTGTGTTATAAACAGGTATTATATGAGAAGTTGACAGGTCGAACTTACTTTTGTTATTCAGAGTCATAAGAAAGATTGTTAGGTTGTGATTTGGTATTGTGGAAGATGTTCCAAAGTAAGATCCCCTTTCTTCTTTATGTGTGTGATTCGATGATGTCATAAATCTAAGATGGGAGAAACGAATAAATGGTGTACTTGAACTGATAGTTGTATCGTGTGTATATGTGGAGCGAGTTTTGTTATATTGAGTGGTTGGAAATGTGACGTATATTTATTCATGCGTGGGTTGACAGTGTAAAATAAATTTTAAAAGGGAGTTAGAAGGGGTTAATTCCGTAAAACTATGTTAAAGCAGGCTCACCATTCGTCGGCTAGTTGATAGACTTTTATGTTGAGAATAGTATTGCTTCTCTGTGGTGGATTTGAATTATAAGGAATTACCCAGGGATGGAGGATATTATGGTAACAATATATTAAGGAAGAATGAGAGAGAATGGCCAACGACTCGATGAAAGTGTGTGAAAGATGAGCGATGCAGAATAAAGTCGATGACTCTATGAATATAAGGTAATGCTATTACCATAACAGGAATCTATAAGTTGGAATAGTTAAATTGTTTCGGGAAAGTTTTAGGTTTGTAGGAACATCGGAAGCAAGTTTCGACGGAAGTTCAGCATCGAAGTGCAGGCCAACACACCTGGCGGCCACCAGGACAGTGCCCGCGAGATGCATACAGAATCTGCAGAGCCGCAGATGGCGTCGCAGACCTTGATAGGGAGTAAGGTCAATGTTTTAATTTGGGGGCTCGTATGACGATCACTTAAGTTATACTTGGAGGCATGTGTTAATACGCGCGTGAAATTTGTAGAGGATGTCTTCAGTAGGAGTGGTGAGAAAAAGAAACAAGACTGGCAGGAGGAGATGTTATAACAAAAATCATCAATTAATAGGAATACGAAGGAGACCATGACATGAAGGGATTATAAACATAGAGGAAATGGGTGATGATAGGGTGTTTGAACAAGATTCCTGGAGTAAATAAAGGGTTAAGGTTAATAGAAAGATAGAAAGGGAACGGGCTAGATACGATAAATATAACGACAAGAAGCTAGACAAAAAGGATGATAACGGTAAGAATCGAAATAGCAAGGTGGCGAGCTACATAATCCTAATCGGCGAACTTGGAAGCCTGATGAGATGAGGTTAGAAAACGAAATGCATCTGGAAGAAAGGTGAGATTTATGGAAGAAAAAAAAATCAACATTTACAAGGTATCTTGAGAAGAAATTGAAGCATGAGAGATTCTGTAAAACGAATAAGACGTTGATAGCTTGTAAATTATATAGACGTGAGGGAGAATAGCAACAAAGGAATAAGAAAAAGTGTGACTCATCCAAGACAATATCTTGCATGAAAGGTTAAAGTAAAGAAGTGTTCTGATAAGAAGCGATAAAAGCAAAAAGGGAGTGAAAAGTATCGCAAAATGAATAATGGTCACCAACGGGTACGAGAGAAAATATATCGGTATATATATGAATATGGGGAGTTCTCGCAATAAGAGGTTGACTACGAAGGATAATTAACTGAGGACGAAATGTTAAAAGACATGGATGTTATCTCTACACGAAAGAGTAAAGCAAGAAATTCTTCGATACAAGGGATGTGGTGAAAGAAAGTAAGTTGACACACAAGGAAAGTTTCTGAAAAGAAAAAGACGATAGGAACGGAAGTTGTAATAAAGTAAAGTCTTTGGAAAATATTGAAAGGACGATGCCCCAATAAGGGGGGAAGCTATCAAGGGAAGTTTAATGTACTCGGTAATTAGGAGACGTCAGGGAAAGTATACGTGAATGAAAAAGGGGACAGTCATCGAAAAGAAGACTAATGTAGAGGGAGTAACGATAATTGCAAGCAAGTTCAGGTTCGAGAAAGGAAATAGAAATTTCAGACGAAGACCAAATGACTAAGACAAATAAAAGCAAATTGAGAAGAGACATAGTTGTATTTAAGATACAGAGCACTGAGGAAGTGGAGGCCTGAATGCGATGTAACCATTGCAAGACAGATTCGTTATTCAAGCTAAAGACGTCGGTGCAATTAAGTCCCGAAGGAAAAGATAAGTAATGTTGCTAATAATAAGATGATATGAACCGGACCAAAGGGATTAGTAGATGAAAGGAACTAGAAGTGAAAATGGATATGACAACAAGATATGAAGAGTATCGACAAGGATTGAACCATTGGCCCGTTATGTGCTGAGGCTAGGGATGAAATATGTCACTTAACTGTGCAACGAATCCAAGAAATAAGCCCGACAAGTTGTTAGAAAATGAAACCATTACACTCAGTTTGGGTTGAAGGTTGTAAGCTATAATACGGAGTGTTATTTCAGGATTAGGCAACGTCCATCGCGATTTTAATTCCCTTGAGAAATCGTGAGTAGAACTAGTTCTAGTTTGTTCAAACTACGCTCATGGTTGAAAGATTTTTGCCAAATTAAACAGAAATAAAATGACTCAATCTTGTAGAATTCCATTCCTTATCTTACCAGACTAAGGTGCACAATTCTAGAAGCCCTTTCAAGAAGATATATGTGCTCATAGTAAACTTATAAGTAACATAGGTGGTTTCAGTTCATCCGTAGTAATCGCCACCATCCGAGTATGTAACTTTTAACAAGAAGATGGAGTTATGATTTGGTACAGCAAATAGTAATAAGTAATGAAAAAGTGAAGGGCTAAACATCCCTGTCTCCTTTAAACATCTTAGCGATATTGACAAGTTTCTCAAAGTTGACGGGAATTCTATTCGGGTAACCGGCATCTCGACTTTGGAATTTCACTTAAATCACCACCCATGAAAGGCCTATTGAGACTCGTCGAGAAAGGTAGACTTATCTTGCATTGGGACCGGCTAAGTAGTTGATAAGTTTGATGTGCTTAAGGAATTTAAAGTAGTTTATCCGGTGTTCTGCACATCTAAATATCATAAGTAGCCCATCACTACCCCTTATCCTTTAAATCATCATTTACAAGTTACAAAGTTGAAAGAAAGAAAAAAAATGTGTTGCCAATAGGATAATGTGGAGGAACGGACATAAGAAGACAAGGAAAGATGTGAAGGCTGGATACCCCCCTTTGTTTCAGACCTCAGATTTATGCTGACACTCGTGTGATAAGATACCTCCTTTCTAATTATATATATTGAACTTTTATATATCTTATTTGATTTTATTGTTGAGACAGATATGGCTAGTATGTTGCAGACTTCAGCAAAGGACGGTTGAGGTGAGTTATGGCTAACCTATTATGATTTTTGTATAAATAGATGGTCGTGAGGGCCCAAATTGATGTTGTTATGTTGTTGTGTAGCCCCATGTGGCTTTGGACATTTGTTTAGGCTGTTTGACAGGTTTTGGATAGTCATAATTACAGAGGAAACTCTGCCAAAATTTTTGAAAATCCCGAGAGTTAGAATATCCCTCAACATTCGAGGACGAATGTTCTTAAGGGGGGAAGGATGTTACACCTCGGATTTTTTTTTTTGAACGTTAAAGTCGCATCATGAGTTAGTCGACGCAAGTTCAAAAGAAATTATGTTGAGGATAAAAGGGATTGATTTTATCAATAAAAATGGTTACAAGAGTCTATAAATAATATTAGTAAGTGGCGGAAGATTTGGAGGGTGAATGAATCAAAGAAGCATGAGTTTCGTCAAAAGTCGGCAAGTTGGGAATACGATAACTTGTACTTTTGGGTGAGATTAGGAGTGCTTCACATGCTAAGAAAGTAATAATATGAAGTATTTTAATCGTATAATGGTCGTTTGTTAAGTTTGGAAGTCAAACGAGTTGTAATACGAAAGTCGACAAAGGGCGTCGCAAGTTAAGTTTGTAAATTTCACTGAAATTTGGGTCAGATGTCTCGGAGCTTTTCTCTCAATATACTTCGAGTTACGGGGTGATCCACCTACCAAATCGAAGGTCTACGAGTCTAGTTTTCAGAACATTTTTCCGTTCATCGATACGACATCGGAATAGAGAGATATTCGCATTTCCGTCCAGGGACGCAAACTGTCGCGGGAACAGTGCTCTAGGTCGGTGGCTGCACTTTTGCCTTGTGTATATATAAGGCCTTTCACGATTTTTCCCTTCATTTTATCATCTTCAAGACCTGGAAAACTCTCAAACCCTCTCTAATTAATCCTCCATCAATCTCAATCCAAACCAAGAGCAAATCTATCAACTTTAACATGAAGAACAATATGGCGATTATGGAATCGTGATTTCTTCGCTATTTTGTTTCTCGGATGAAAACTTCATCTTGAAGTAATTTATAGTTTGAAGGGTTCTACATCACTTGAGGTATGTTTTAACCTTCTTTGCATCTCCTTGAACTTTACAAACGTTTAGACCTAGAAATTTGGAGGAAATCCCACCTATATGAACCATATGAACTAGTATGGATGAAATTGATTGGTTGAGCTGATTTATGTGGTTTAAATGTATTTTCTTGGAGTTATGTGAAGGTGTGGATGGATTGATAACGAAGAGTAGGAGTAAATGAGAAGAAATATGGTAGTCTTGAATGAAGAAATTGAACTACAAATGACCCTACGAACTTACGCCCGCAAGTTGTTCGACGAAATGTCTCATTGAGTATTTCCATAAGCTATGAACTTGGAATTGATCCCATATTGGTCGTATGATGTAGGAAATCATTTGTAAGACTTTCAAGGACTCGGGAAACATATATAACTCCATCGACGAGGTATGTAGGGCTTTCTATTCTCTTTGTGGCATGACTAGATTTCAAATGACCTTTCATTGAAAAGTTGTTCCGCTAACTTGGATCGATCGCGTTCTATGATAATTGAGCTGACACATACTCATCTATGACTTGTATCAAATTATGGTCCACATCTCTTTTTGGCTATTGATTAAAAGACTTTCCATTCAACTTGTGTCGATTATGTCCCAAAATGGTTAAGCTTACCCTTTTCTCATAAATAGTTTATATCGAAGTACCTTTCACAGTTCGTATCCCTCTTGTTTATGGAATAAAGAATTATATTAGTTATGGTACTCTTCCCATCAAAGTGAGTTGATTGTACTTCCTTTAATTGAGTTAATTGTCTATTGCTCCAAGGTGACGAATCTCTCGTTGGCACACTTTTTTTTCGATAAAAGTTGTGTCGATCATATTTCATAAGAGTTTGACTAACTTTGGCTTCGTGAATAATTCATAACAAGATGTTTCCTTGTACTTTTACTTCTTTGGCCTAATGATCAAATAATGATAAACGTAGCAACAATAATGAAAATCGGAGGGTAACGACGACGGGTCACTCCGACTCTTTCCATGATATTTCTTCTGAGGTCAGTCTTGCATTGCACTTATATATATGTATTTATCTTTATTATATATATATATATATATATTATAGTCGGCCGGGTAGGCACTTATATGTGCACCTAGACATGTTTCTTTCTTTACCGAGCCATGTTGTAGGCGGCCGGGTAGGCACGTAGCTGTGCACCTAGATGTATTTCTTTCTTTACCGAGCCGTGTTGTGGCGGCGGGTAGGCACGTACCGTGCATTGCCAGCGATCGGTTGGGCGAGAGATGATGTTATGATGATGAGCTCACCCCACAGAGGGATTTATTATTGTTATATGATATGATATATGCCTCCACAGTGAGGAATGATTTTACGGGCATGTATTTACATTTATGTCATGGTTATGGTTGCCCTCAGTGGCCTCGTTCAGAGTTTCAGGTTGTCTCTAGATCTTTTCCCATGATTATCCGTATCTCCTATGCTTATGTTATATTTACACTTACCGCCTTACATACTCAGGACATATTTCGTGCGACGCATTTTGTGCTTGTTGTGATCATGCCCACGAGGTACGGTAGAGGATTGGTGTACCTTTCTCGGTAGGATACCAAAGTTCGGCGGGGATGTTCGCACTCCATTTCTCGAGTCATTAAATAGGATCTTATGTATATATATATATATATATATATATATATATATATATATATATATATATATATATATATATATGTCTATGGGTACGTCGGTCCACTATCCCGACCAGTTGATGCATATTAGTGCTCTTAGAGGCTTACAGACTATCAGTCAGTGTACAGGTATTGTGTTTGGACTTGCCGGCCTTCTGACTAGTTGTCTTTCTTGGTTGTGGCCTTGTCGGCCCTAGTATGCATATATGTGTTGTTGGGCCTTTTCTGCTTGCAGGTTGTTATGATATACTTCTTACAATTGTTATTCAGCGGCCTTGTCGGCCTATGATTCACGTTACAGAGTTCAAATATCACAGTTGGTTCGCTCGGCCCTTCGGGTGCCGGCCACACCCCCCAAGGTTGGGGTGTGACAATTATCAAGATGAATTTTCTTGATTACATGTTCTGAAAATTGTGATTCCAACTCAATTATTTGAGCAAGCAACTTCGTAAATGTCAAACTGCAGGTTGGAAATAAATGCACATGTGACTGTCTCATAGATGCATCTATTTAGGACATCACATTGCAGGTGAACGGGCCCACATTCACCTTTTATATTTTTTAATTTAGGGGAATTCGGCCCCAACATTAGGCGGTGTAATCAACTTATCATGAGAACAAGCAACACAAACAAATTCTTGAAGAATCTTCCAGTTTTTCAATATGTTTTTAATACTCAATTAGCACATCAGATTTAAATCAGGACGATCAAAATGGTCTTGTCAACTGATAAAATTATTTGTACCCGTAAACTTCAAGTTTACCATGACGAATGCTATTTATTTAATAAACTTCTGGTTTACTATTGCATGAAATTGTATATCAATAAACTTCTGGTTTATCGTGGTATGTGATCTCATCATGCTTGGGTAACATTTCACATGTGTATTTCTTACCCGTAGTAACTTGAAGATATTTAATATTCCGATCATTTGTAGTCTCAATATGATAACCATTTTTATTGTTAGAAAACTTCAGGTCTACTACAATGTTCCGGTCGTACCAATTACGATCTACGATGAATGGTATTATCATATATAACATCTTAAAGAGCTTCAATTTATTTGTCATAATCAGATATTATTTGGCCACTGCTAGTGTCATGATACTTGTAAATAAATAATTAGCTCTTCTAGAGCCTTTGATCATTAATTTCTATTACCAAATATTTCTTAAATACTTCTGGTACCATGAAGGCAAATTTCGACACTACTGGTGTCACAAAATAAACATTGAATTCTAAACTTCAATATTTCAAACATCTCCTTCAGGGAGATTCATCATTAACTGAATATTTTGTATCTAGGCGTCAACCACATAATAATCACATCCTTCATAAAGAGATACATTAATTGTTATTTCCTTCAAGGAAATCAATAAAAACTAACCATAATGTATCAATGTGGTTATAGTAGAAACATTCTATTTTGCTGTTTTTCCTTTCTTAAAAAGATACTTTGATAAAATTATTTAAGATGTTTCTGCGTACGACAGGTACGTGTCGCTATGTCTTAATTTTATACCACAAAAATAACATGTATATTCCTTGTATTTTATCTCTCCAGGAGACAGGTTGTGGTATTTCTTCATTCACTTCGGGAAATGAAACTTGATTCTTCAAATGTGCTTGCAATACGACGTTCATCAGTAGCTCGTTATTTTGCTCAAGCACAAGAAGACATTGCTCAGAATATTTTACCCGTTCTTTCCGCTTCAGGAGTAAAGTTTAAAGTTTTACTACTTCGGGAGCAAAATTTAAAGGTTTACTACTTCGAGAGTAAATTTCAGAATTCTACTACTTCGGGAGTAGATTTCAGAGTTGTACTACTTCGGGAGTATAATTCAAATCCTTACTACTTCAGGAGTAAAATTCATAGTCTTACTACTTACGGAGTAGAATTCAGAGTCTTACTATTTTGTGAGTATAGCTCAAAGTTCTACTACTTCGGGAGTAGAGTTCAAAGTTTACTACTCGAGGAGCAAATTTATGAGTTTAGTACTTTAGGAGTAAAGCATATAATAATTAGAATATTTCTTCTCAATTATTCTACCTCTTCTGGAGATGAATCATGATATTTTCACAATCAAATGCACGTTTATATTTATAGGCTTTACTACATATTATCACATTCACTTCAGGGAATGGATATACATTTATAGCTTTCATCAAAAGTTCTCATTCTTCAGGAATGGAACACAATCATCTGAACGTTCCTTAAGCATATCAAATGGTGATGGTTTAGAACTTCTTTTAAGATATTGCTACTTCAGGAGCAAATTGAGACATACATACAATTTAGAGAATCATTCTCTAACATATCTTCACTTGTAGCCACTACAAGCCTATGAAAATATTACCACTTCTGGTGGTTATAGACATAGATGAATTTAATCATAACGATATTTAAGAGATATTATCACTTCTGGTGATCAGGCATTTCTTGCAAACTCTCATTTAGCCATTAAGGGATGTGAAATTAACATCATAATCCCTAGTAATAATATTGTTCTTCAGGAACAACTTTGAGGCATGAACGGTCCAAAACCAATTATTTTCTCATGGATCAAACGAACCAACGAATCGTATATTAGTAGGAAACTCGTGATAGTCATAAATTCATTGTGGGCCGTCATTATTATCCATATGTTACTGCCACAAAATATACTCATTGTAATCATAATATATTAAAAGTGGGAAGCCCCCAAGTGTCAAAGTTGGATTACGAAAATATCCTTCAAAAGTAATTAATCGACCATTTTACCCTTTTATCACACATATTCATTTTATATTATTGTACAAATCAGGGGTCTACATGGACCGGGTTGGTTCGGATTTTTTAAACACCAAACCAAACCAATTGTGTCGGGTTTTTAAATATATACACCAAACCAAACCAATAAAATTCGGGTTTTTCAACCTCGGGTTTTCTCGGGTTATTCGGTTTTCTCGGATTTTTCGAAATTTTTTTCGGAATAGTCTTGATACAAAACATATAACTTTTACTTCAAATATTTCTTTAGTTCTAGTAAGATACAACTACATAATTAAGGTGTTTCTTAAAAAAATAACACAAAATGTGAGAAGAGTGATAACATTGTATTAAAATATTCAACAAAAGCTAATAAAATCGGTTAAAATAAATATTGCTAATTAACAAGCCATAAAGAAAATGATCATAATCTAAAAATACCAAGTCATGCTAAAATAAGTACGGCTAATAAGTATTAATTACACGACAAAGAAAAAAACTTAAGTTATGTATTTTCACTCTCTAAATCAATTATGCAAAACTAAAGAATAGACATCCAACATTATTGTCATTCCTAGTGGTAAATTGAATTTCTTTTGTTAGCATTAGTGTTGAGTTGGTTTTGGTTTGGACTTTATTTGAGTTACTAACATCCATAGGATATAAAATTTATTGACATTCAAAATTCTAAGTTCAAGCTTGAATAATATGATAATGGATAAAAAAACTACGAAAAAATTTAAGAAATATTTATAAATTACATTACAAATAAATATTTTTATGTATAAAATATTTTAAAAATTTAATACATGTAATGTCGGGTTGGTTTGGTTCGGTTTGACTTTTTTTAGTTAAAACCAAACCAAACCAATTATGATCGGTTTTTTTTTTTCAACACCAAACCAAGTCAAACCAAATCATTAGTCGGGTTTTTTTCTCGGTTTGACTCGCTTTATCGGTTTGGTGCGGTTTGTCGGTTTACTTTGTACACCCCTAGTACAAATATGTAAATATATATTATAAATTCTACTC
Source organism: Lycium ferocissimum (assembly GCF_029784015.1). Taxonomy (NCBI): domain Eukaryota; kingdom Viridiplantae; phylum Streptophyta; class Magnoliopsida; order Solanales; family Solanaceae; genus Lycium; species Lycium ferocissimum. Next base: position 6,319,744 of record NC_081348.1, read on the forward strand.
CTATGGATTAATATTCAATTGTAAGTTACAATTAGCAAGACAATAAAGAGTTATTTAATTATATATATGTACGTTTCCGCCTTTTGCTTGGCATTTCGAGTTGTGTGCTGCAACTTCTAACAATAAATACATACTTAAAAGTTAGTGGAGTAATTAATAGTTATTCTGAAATTAAAGTCTCTCTAATGTATCGTGTTTGTTTCACTTGTAAGAGATATGAAGCAAATCACTTAATTGACCTTTCATTAGCGTGGCTTTTGATATTTTTGCACAATCCTTAAATATAAGTTTTGGCTTATAAATACAATTACCTCACAACATTTTTCTGTGAATCGTGTGCCATGTGAAAATAATATTATTTTTTCCATTGATTTACAATAACATCATTGGTTATTTACTGGCAATGACAAATGAGTTTTCATCTTGATTATCAAGGTGTTGGGCAATGGAAATTTAGAAGGCCTTATTCATACATTGGTATATTTGATTATCAAGGAGTGTTCATCTTATGCTTACTTATGTGCTTTTTCTATTATTGCTTGGGGTTTGAAATGTATAAAATTTGTTTGAGTTTGTATTATGGATCATAATTAAGTTTTCAATTATAGAATTTAGAGGTATTGTAATTTTAGTGAATAAAGATGTGTTTGTGTGCGCGCGCGTGTGTCTACATATATTGTCGTTGTGGTGTTACAACTTCAATTTCATTTTATGTTTTTTGTATTTAATTCTTTTATTGTTATCTTCTTTGAATTTTGGAGACTACGAGATTTAAACTTTGGTGTGTAACTTTGAGGACTTGGCAGAGTAAAGCAAAATATTCAATTAGTGAATGCAAGTTAGATTTTATTATGATTTTATTTTCATTTCTTCTTCTGAGAAAGTATTTCTAAATCATAACAAATAATCCTACCTTTGAACGCTTGGGGCGAAGATAAATGTATAGTCATTATGCTCTATTTGCAGGTTTTGTTGACATATATATTTCTTCATGTTTTTTTCTAATTTTGTTAACATTATTTTACATGCATTTATTAAGTTTAGAGCATGAATTCATCAACATATTCATATCATTAGATGTTATATTACGTTAATTAGCTTTAGATACTTCTTGCTAGATTAAAAATACACCACCCCGTTGTTATGGATTTTATTTAATGAATAAATTTAAATGGTAAAATCAAATTTTTTGATTAATTGCAACATTTCCTATTTTATAACTTAACATTTTTTAAAACTGTCAATATTTTATAATAATGATGGGGGACAAACGTGCAACGCACGTTCCCAAAGACTAGTTCATTATACATACCTGGATAATAATCCAGATGTATTTCCATGGTCCACTTCAAACGTAGTAGTGCAACCAAGAAAGGCTTGGATTACTTTACCTGCCACCTTGATCTACCTTCTTCATAGTATGGTTTTAAACCAAATACTTGAGTGGTTCTGTCTTCTAACCATACAACTCTCAAGACCACATCAATTCTGTTAAAGTGATCAAAATTTGCTTCTTTCTAAAGACTAAAAGTGAGTCAGCAAATATATGAAGAAATTGGTAAGTTTTTATGAGCACCAATTAGCTTGGTAATAGAGCTCAATTAAGAAACCCACTTTGTTAACATAGAGGTAAGGAAATAATTTTTCCTTGTCGACGGTAATATGATAATCAAAAGTCAAATAGAATTTTTCTTACCTTTCCACAAGTGATAAATATACCTGATGTGGAGAGGTTACAATTGTTTTAGAGAATCCACATAGATAGGTTCATTTAACCACTGAGACGAAGAGGATGTTATCTTTCCAAATTAAATGCTCAAAATAGCAGAGTCTCGTGTTGATAACATGTTATGAAATAATATTAAAAGTACACGACACAAAAGATATAGCCAAAGAAGTTGGGAGAGAGAGAGATATTTTATTACTCTCAATTCATCAAATGGACCTCCTATTTATAGGAGGAAAATGGTGGCAAAAAACATGATAATATCTTGAAGGCCATGTAATGAACTTGATGGCCAAGTAATTTCCTTGGTGACCAAGTATTCATGGTTTTCAAGTATATTAAATGGATATCCATCACTAATATTTATAAGAGAAACAATTTATCTTTAAAATTTCCTTTTTACCTTAGTAAAATGATTTATAGCCACATAAATGCCTAAGATTTGTGTTAGACCAAACATTCCAAAAATCTTTCTTTCTTAAACTTTGTGCCAAATCAAGTGGTGCCACATAAATTAGGACGGAGGGAGTACTTTTTTTTTTCACCTTCCTAAAGTGGGAGATAATTTCCTGGATAATGATGGCAGTAGCCAGTATCCGAAGCCTTTCTATTCTTGAGTAAGCTGGCCTAATTAGGCTCATGTATCTCTTTTGCTTGCATAGTTTAAGAAATTTAAAGATTTTATTATTCTCTAGCTGACTCATCAGCAAGTTGGGCAAGTCTGGCCCTTGTGGTCAGATTTTGTCCAGAAGCCAAAAGGAGCATCTCCTGATACAACTATTAAATTTAATAATAACTGGGAGAACCTGATAATGGAGAAAGAGCGAAAGCAACACCCTTCATTACTGTCTTCTCTTTTTCTTAGAAGAGAATATTTGACTTGTTTTGACTTCAATAGATGACAAGTGGGGCCATGTTTGCAAATTGAAATATATCTTCCTTCCTAGCAGCCTGCATGATTAGAAATAGTGAGAAGAATCAGATATACTAATAGGTCCATTTCACTTGTGTACTAGCCGCCTATCTTTACTATAGTAGTTCTTTTTTAGCTCACTTTATTCTCCACTTGACAAACAATATGATTATTGCAAGAACCAAATGCTATCTGCATAATCCTATAAAGCCACTTGAATCTGTGGTGACTTAAGAAGTGAGGTGTGTAGTCAACACAACGATCTAGAATGGGGTTTCCTTATTCTCTTCATCTTCTCTTCCTTTCATTGTTTCTTTCTGCTCATATGTTCTGTTTCTTAGCAATAGCACAAAGATCCACTTATATTATCCATCTGGACAAATCCTTAATGCCGAATGTCTTTGCTGATCACCATCATTGGCATTCTTCTACCATTGATTCCATCAAAGCTTCTGTTCCTTCATCAGTGGACAGATTCCACTCTACTCCAAAACTTGTTTACTCTTATGACAATGTGTTTCATGGCTTCAGTGCTGTTTTATCCCAAGATGAACTGGAAGCTTTGAAAAAGTCACCAGGTTTCATTTCAGCTTATAAAGATAGAACAGTGGAACCTCATACTACCCACACATCTGATTTCCTCAAACTCAATGCTTCATCAGGGCTATGGCCAGCTTCTGGTTTAGGCCAAGATGTGATCATTGGTGTTCTTGACTCTGGTGTCTGGCCAGAATCCCCAAGTTTCCAAGATGACGGTATGCCTGAAATCCCCAAAAGGTGGAAGGGAATTTGCAAGCCAGGCACTCAGTTTAATACTTCAATGTGCAACAGAAAACTCATTGGGGCTAATTACTTCAATAAGGGAATTTTGGCTAATGATCCCACTGTTAACATTTCCATGAATTCTGCCAGGGATACTGATGGTCATGGCACACATGTAGCTTCAATTTCTGCTGGGAATTTCGCCAAAGGTGTTTCCTTTTTTGGATATGCACTAGGAACAGCAAGAGGGGTCGCGCCACATGCTAGGCTAGCTGTATACAAGTTTAGCTTTAATGAAGGAACATTTTTATCAGATTTAGTTGCTGCTATGGACCAAGCTGTCGCGGATGGTGTTGACATGATATCCATATCATACGGGTCCCGTTTCACTCCCTTGTATGAAGATGCGATATCAATTGCTTCTTTTGGAGCTATGATGAAAGGAGTTCTTGTTTCAGCTTCAGCAGGAAACCTAGGTCCGGATACTGGAACTTTAAAAAACGGATCTCCATGGATCTTGTGCGTGGCATCAGGCCACACTGACCGGACATTTGCAGGAACTTTGACTTTGGGCAATGGCTTAAAAATTAGGGGGTGGAGCTTGTTTCCTGGAAGAGCCATTGTTATGGATTCACCAGTGATTTACAACAAGACTCTGTCTGGTTGCAGTTCCGAGGAATTGCTATCACAAGTTGAAGATCCCGAACGCACCATCATTATATGTGATGATAACGGGGATTCCTCTGATCAAATGCGTACTGTCACTCGAGCAAGACTCAAAGCGGGCATATTTATTTCTGATGATCCAGGAGTGTTCAGGTCTGCTTCATTTCCCAACCCCGGAGTTGTGATTAATAAAAAGGAAGGGAAACAAGTCATCAATTATGTGAAAAATAATGTCACTCCCACAGCCACCATCATGTTCCAAGAGACATATCTAGATGCAAAGCCAGCACCGGTTGTTGCTGCATCCTCCGGACGAGGCCCCTCTAGAAGCTACTTGGGAATTGCAAAGCCAGATATATTGGCACCAGGGGTGTTGATTCTTGCAGCATATCCGCCAAACGTATTTGCTACAAGTATTGGGGCGAACATACAATTGTCCAGTGACTACATTCTTGAATCAGGCACATCCATGGCTGCACCACATGCTGCTGGAATTGCAGCAATGCTAAAAGCCGCGCATCCTGAGTGGAGCCCTTCAGCTATTCGCTCTGCCATGATGACCACAGCAGATCCTTTGGACAACACTCGAAAACCTATTCTAGATTCGGACGTTAATTGGGCAGCCACGCCCTTAGCCATGGGATCAGGACACGTTGATCCCAACAGAGCACTCGATCCTGGCCTAGTATATGATGCTACTCCACAAGATTACGTAAATCTCCTATGCTCTATGAATTTCACAGAAGAGCAATTCAAAACATTTGCAAGATCATCAGCCAATTACCACAACTGCTCAAATCCATCTGCGGATCTCAATTACCCATCATTCATTGCCTTGTACAGCGAAGAGGGCAACTTCACCTTGTTGGAGCAGAAATTCAGGAGGACAGTTACAAATGTTGGTCAAGGGGCAGCTACTTATAAAGCTAAGATAAAAGCTCCCAAGAAATCTAAAGTTTCAGTGTCACCACAAATTTTGGTGTTCAAGAACAAAAATGAGAAGCAAAGTTATACTTTGACAATTCGTTATATAGGTCCCAATAGAAACGCTGGGTCTATTACTTGGGTTGAAGAGAATGGAAATCATTCTGTTAGAAGCCCTATAGTGATATCTCCCATAATTGATGTATGGTAATAAGTCGTGCCACTTTATGAATATTTTCCCTTGGGATGCATAGGAGCATCTGATTCATGGATTGGAAGTACCAAACACAAGAACAAAGGGAAAGCAAGATATGAATGCCTGAACTATTCCTAAAGAAACAAAAATACTAATATATTTGCAAGCTAATTGCAGAAATTATCTGGGTACAGAACTCATGCTTGCAACATCTAGTGCGTTGTCGAGAACTCTTTTATACTTTTGCGTCAGTAATTTTTAGTTCTAATTTGCTTTTAATTTTTTAGAATAATGCCATAAAGCTCTGTGAGTGGTCTTATATGTTAGTATTTCTTAAGCTTATGGAAGCCCACAACATTACTTTGTCTCAGATATATCCCTAAATAATTTTAAAAAGTCCAAACGTGCCTCCGGCACTAACAATGGAAGCCACATCGAGATATCTTTGAACAATTTATATTGTTTAAAGTTAGATTTGGACCTTTTAAATTGTTCCGGGCATATTTCAATTTTTTGCATTTGCTGCTAAATATAAAGATGATTTATTCACTAGGCATAAGACACCACTGTCGAAATATCAAAATGTATAGGCTAAAATAAATTAATAACAGGGAAAAAGCTCAAATATGTCATTGAACTATCAAAAATAGTTCATTTATGTCACTCGTAAATAGTTGAGTTAATTTATATCATTGGCGTGACACATTTGGTTCATTCGAAACCACTAACGGACCTTTACTACCACCAGATTTTGTCACGGGGCATTGTCTGAACCCTTTATTACTTACCAGGCCCCACCCCTCTCACCTCCTTTTACAAGTGGCATATGTGAGTCATTTCGTTAAGTTCAGTGACATATTTGAGCCTTTTTCCAATCCCTTATAATAACCAAATTTCACCGTGAAAAGACATTCATACTCTTAATTCACACACTCTTCTGTAATTTCACACCCTGCTACTACCTAATTAGTGTACTGAATCAGATAGGTATAATTTTTTATCTAATTTTTGGGAGTCATGCACACTTCTCTTTTTCTAACATTTTCACCTATTATTACAAGTACAATTAACAATGTTTTAAACCGCGTTTTTTGGGTGAGGCGTATTGACGGGGCGTAAGTCCCAACCTTCCTGGTGTTCACTTAGGTGTAAGTCCCAACTATCTATGCGTTCATTCAGAACGTTAGTCCTGAGAACTTTTCCAAATTGGAGTCAAAATTGCTTAAACTATCCATATTTGATACTTAAATGTTCAAACATTAACTTATGATAGATACATTCTCAAACTAAATTTTCTAAAAGTTTTTTTAATTGTTTATCCTAATTTTTAGTCTCTTTGTCATTTACCAAGTCAAATACTCTTTGGTCATTTGTCTAGAAAATGCAAATTACAAAGTAAGAACTTTGTCCTCCAACGCTTGTTTTGCTTGCACTTATTTACTCGAAAAACGGTTCAATTGAATTTGCGTTCGTGATCAAAGACACGTAGATCAAAGTGACCAGTAAAATAGTAGAATAGCAGTAAAGTAGATGCAAAAGAAATGTAAATAAAGCAAAAGTTAAAGATAGCATGAGCTTCGGTGGAGCTTTGAGCTAGTGACTCCAGTTAAGCTACCATTCAGACCCTTGATGACTCCAAATTTTAAAGTAATAAGAACTTAAAGCAAGACAAGTGTGGAATACTACTGTATATTTATTTTTTGGATTTCGTGTCCTTTACAATGGAATGATAAATTTTATTTATACTAGGAACTAGGGGTACACATTCCATGAATTATGCCCTATAAATAATACAAATTAATGCCATAGCAATAATGAGTAATAAAGAGAGCAATAATGCCCATTAATATCCCGTGGAAGGTGCAAAGCCTTTCTGTAACGGTTGACCGTTGTCATTCAACTGGTACCACGTCGTTCCTACGGACCACCGAGGACATGAACTATATCGTGCCCCCGATGCAATTGAACTACCTTCGGAGCCACAAAATGCTGACTTGGAACAGACTCACTATTACCGACACGTGTCATCATAATGTTCGTCCAGCTGTGCTATACGAATTTAGCCCAATACAAATAGTCTCCCCACTTTTGGGTAACTCAAACAATTGTGTCCGGGAAGTGGAAGAGGTTCACACTTATCCTTTTGCGCGAGAATTGAAAACATTCCTTCATTGTTCATTTTGTATTGCTTTCCTTAATTTACTCTTTTCAAACTTTTTTTTTTATTTTAGAATTTCTTTTCGGTCTCACTCTAGTATAAATATTATCCTAGAGATGATATTCTAAAAAATGTTCTATCTATATTATAATGAGTATTTATAATTTTTTTCTAGTTTTAGGTTTTTAAACAATGACATTATGTTGTGGTCATTTTTATTTTTTTTGAATTATTAGGAACTAGAGTATTATTTTTCAACTCTGAGTATGTTCCTTCATAGGCATGTCTCATGCTATAAGTATAAAGCATCTTTATGTCTTTCTCTTTTCAAGACAAAAGAACACTTTGTAATGTCCGTGCACATATTAGCATGTTTGTATAGAAGCATGCATTTTCCTACTATTTATTTTTGAATTTTCTACTATTTTAGTTCATTTTTATTTTATTTTTGTTATTTATATATTTATTTAACTAATTAGTAAAATATTTAAAATTAAATATCCATGGGGCTTCAATCTGGCCCCATATTAAATACCACGCCATCCCTCATACCTACACCTTTAAAACTACTACAATATACACTAGTTAAAAATAAGGTATTTTACCATACTCATATTTCCTTTACTATCAATGAATCAAGATATACTTACTGTTAAATCACCAACTAATAGAAATTGTACGAATTCGATACAAACTCTCTTTGGCTTGCATTGTTAAGCAAATTAAAGATTTCACTATTCTCCTTTGATTAATTCCCAAACTAAACAAATGTTTTTAATGTCAGTTGGCAGTAGGTGACTCATTAGCAAGTGGGAATGTCTGGCCCTTTGGTTATCTTATCCAGAAGCTAAAGGAGCATATCCGACACAAATAATTAAAAATAATACTTCCCCGTCTCAAATTATTTATTCTTTTTTTATTTTATACGCTCCTTAAGAAATATTAATAAAGAAGTATTTGATCTATTTTACATTTATTTATGTATAAGTTATAATCTCTCTCCATTAAATATTTACTTTATTTATGTATCATCTCCATTAATGAAAGAATTATACTAAAGATAAAATATATAAAAAATAATTAATTATGCCTTGAACTTATAAAATGATAAATAATTTGATATAATTATTTTTAATAACCCCGAAAAATAATTTGAGATAAAGGGAGTACCGTAACAGAGAGAAGAAGTGAAAGCAACAACCTTCATTATTGACTTCTCTTTTTCTAAAAAAGAGATAAAATTTGACATATTTTATGAGAATTCTGTCTTATCTGGCCTCCGAAAATCATTAAGATAACAAGATATAATAGTGTACAGTAAATAACAACGACTTCAATGGGTAACAAGTGGAGCCATGTTTGAGAATTTGACATATAGGTTCCTTCTTAGCAGCCTGCAAGATTAGAAATAGAGACAAGAACCAGACATCTATACAAGCTGATAATGGGTCCACTTCACTTATACACTTATTAGCCGCCTATCTTTATTACTTTAGTACCCATGTTAGCTCATTTCTATCTCCACTTGACTAACAGTAGAGATTGTGTGTGCATAATCCTATAAAGTCACTTAAATCTGTGGTGGCTTATGGTGTAGTCAAGTGCAAGATCTAGAATGGGTTTACCTTATTCTCTTCATATTCTCTTCCTTTCATGGTTTCTTTCTGCTCATATGTCCTGTTTCTTTGCTGTAGCAAAAAGATCCACTTACATTGTCCATTTGGACAAATCCTTAATGCCTAATGTCTTTGCTGATCACCATCATTGGCATTCTTCTACCATTGATTCCATCAAAGCTTCTGTTCCTTCATCAGTAGACAGATTCCACTCTTCTCCAAAACTTGTTTACTCCTATGATAATGTGTTTCATGGTTTCAGTGCTGTTTTGTCCCAAGATGAACTTGAAGCTTTGAAAAAGTCACCAGGTTTCATTTCAGCTTATAAAGATAGAACTGTGGAACCTCACACTACCTACACATCTGATTTCCTCAAGCTCAATCCTTCATCTGGGCTATGGCCGGCTTCTGGTTTAGGCCAAGATGTGATCATTGGTGTTCTTGACGGTGGCGTCTGGCCGGAATCTGCAAGTTTCCGAGATGATGGTATGCCTGAGATCCCCAAAAGGTGGAAGGGAATTTGCAAGCCAGGCACTCAGTTTAATACTTCAATGTGCAACAAAAAACTCATTGGCGCTAATTACTTCAATAAGGGAATTTTGGCTAATGATCCCACTGTGAACATCTCCATGAATTCTGCGAGGGATACTAATGGCCACGGCACACATTGCGCTTCCATTGCTACTGGGAATTTCGCCAAAGGTGTTTCCCATTTTGGATATGCAGCAGGAACAGCAAGAGGGGTTGCTCCACGATCTAGGCTAGCTGTTTATAAGTTTAGCTTTAATGAAGGAACTTTTACATCAGATTTAATTGCTGCTATGGACCAAGCTGTTGCTGATGGTGTTGACATCATATCCATATCTTATGGGTACCGTTTCATTCCGTTGTATGAAGATGCTATATCAATTGCTTCTTTTGGAGCTATGATGAAGGGAGTGCTAGTTTCAGCTTCAGCTGGAAATCGAGGTCCAAGCGTGGGGAGTTTAGGAAATGGATCTCCATGGATCTTGTGTGTGGCATCAGGCTACACCGATCGGACTTTTGCAGGAACTTTGACACTGGGAAATGGGTTAAAAATTAGGGGGTGGACCTTGTTTCCGGCAAGAGCCTTTGTCAAGGATTCACCGGTGATCTACAACAAGACAATAGCTGCTTGCAATTCAGATGATTTGTTAGCACAAGTAGCTGAACCCGAACGTACGATCATCATCTGTGAATATAATGCAGATGAAGATGGTTTTGGTTTCTCTAGTCAAATGAGTTATGTCACTCGAGCAAGACTGAAAGCAGGCATATTTATTTCTGAGGATCCAGGAGTGTTCAGGTCTTCTTCTTTTCCCAACCCGGGGGTTGTGATTGATAAAAAGAAAGGGAAGCAAGTCATCAATTACGTTAAAAGCAGTGTTGCTCCCACGGCCACCATCACGTTCCAAGAAACGTATGTGGATGGAAAAAGGCCAGCCGCAGTTCTTGCTGGATCCTCATCACGAGGGCCTTCCAGAAGCTACTTGGGGATCGCAAAGCCGGATATTATGGCACCAGGGGTACTGATTCTTGCAGCAGTTCCACCAAATCTCTTCTCAGAAAGTATTCAGACAAACATATTATTAAGCACTGATTACGAGCTTAAATCAGGCACATCCATGGCTGCTCCTCATGCAGCTGGAATTGCAGCAATGTTAAAAGGCGCACATCCTGAATGGAGTCCTTCGGCTATTCGTTCTGCCATGATGACCACAGCAAACCCTTTGGATAATACTCAAAAGCCTATTAGAGAGGACGATAACATGGTAGCCACGCCCCTAGACATGGGAGCAGGGCACGTTGACCCGAATAGAGCTCTTGATCCAGGCCTAGTATATGATGCTACTCCACAAGATTACATAAATCTTATATGCTCTATGAATTTCACAGAAGAGCAATTCAAAACATTTGCAAGATCATCAGCCAATTACAACAACTGCTCAAATCCATCAGCTGATCTCAATTACCCATCATTCATTGCCTTGTACCCGTTCAGCCTCGAGGGAAACTACACCTGGTTGGAGCAGAAATACAGGAGGACCCTTACAAATGTTGGTAAAGGTGGAGCAACTTATAAAGTGAAGATAGAAACTCCCAAGAATTCCACAGTTTCAGTGTCTCCACAAACTCTGGTGTTCAAGGAAAAAAATGATAAGCAAAGCTATACTTTGACAATTCGCTATCTAGGTGATAGTGATCAGAGCAGGAACGTTGGGTCTGTCACTTGGGTTGAAGAGAATGGTAACCACTCTGTTAGGAGTCCTATAGTGACATCTATGATTATTGATGTCTGGGGTAGCGATGACTAGGGCCATCAGATTCTTGATATAAAGGGGAATCAAGAGGGAAAATATGTATATATACTGAATGAAAATTCTCGTCTTATCCAAAAGATATCGGAATAAATAATGTATGCACTAGGAGCAATTTTGCGCCTTAAAACGCCCAACCTTGTCTATTTTTTATCCCTAAGAATTGTGATCAATCGAAATCGACAATGTTGATGCACACTAGAAAATTCCAGAATGCACGTTATATAAACATACATATTTGTGTGTGAGAGAGAATGCTGAAGAACATTTAAGAAAGGACAGTGAGCACAAGCAAGCACATTTTACCAAATTGAGAGGGGATATCGCTACGAAAAACTTCTTCTACTTCTCAGCGTGCTGTTTGGTAGGGTTTCCCTATGTTCATCTACTCTGTTACAATTGATTGTTGTCTTTCAGAAGGAAAAACAAAAGAAATACTTAATCTATATGTGCTATTATGAAATCACGAAATTACAAAGGAAATATGGAGTGATATTCTATAGTTCATAAGTGTATTCTATGTAGTATATAATTGTCATTATAGTCCTAGTTAATTCTAGATTAGGATAGTTATGGGTTACTATGGCTAGGTCTAACAGATTTTGAGCTTGTTTTGGTCAAGCGTGCTATTTTGTACTGAACTTATTTGCTTTGATAATAAAACTGTTTATTTGCCAAAAAAACATGTAACTATAGCTAAGTTTTAAATCTTCATTATTTTCTTGTATGCCAACATAACAAAAACAGTAAATCTTGCCAGCCTTTAGTCCAGCTTCTCAGGTTTGTATTTGAAAGTTGAAACAATTTTTATAAAATGAACATTTAAATTGTTACTGCTTTGGATATATATTTTGTAGTACCAATTATTATGGTATACACATGCCGGGCACGTAAAATAAAGATCAGTATGAATAATGAGGAGGGTGGTAGAAACAAAACACTACAAGAAATATGGGAAATATGGCTTTTAGTGGAATATAATAAAGAAGACAACTAATTGAAAAGACCATAGCTGCTCGTACAAATTTTTGTATGTATTATAATGTGTTTGAAGACATTTGCCTTGTCATCTCAATGAAGGCCAAATTATTGGAGTCAAGGGAGATTTCCAATTACTAATCAAACGGCTGAATAGGAAATAAATTGCCAAAAAATGCCAATCAGTTTTCAAGTTATTAAGGTAGTTTTTTCGATATTCCGATCATGCATATTCCCGAAGGGAACCAAGAAGCTGACAATCTAGGTTAGGGAAGTCTGAGCGAGCTGGGGATGAGCAACGACAAAATGAGAAAATGAGGTTCCTCAAACACGCCATTTGAAAATAAGGGTCGGAGGTTTTAGGCTTGTAGCTTCACTAGGAGATGCTTCAGCCTTGAACAACTGCCATTGAATATTGATTTGGTGATTTGTGGTCTAAGCTGACCTATGAACTGAAGCACTTCCCATTAATTAAGGTGTACTTCAAAGTCGAGCAGAATGGCACTAAACTAATATATGTCCAGCACAAAATTAAAGGCCAAATCCAGTGAAGAGATCCCTGTTATTCTTTTTCCTAGTATTAGGCTGAGTGTCGGCAACATTAATTATTGTTGAATAATTGGCGCATTCCATCCCCACACGCCACTACATTGATTTTGAGTCATTCATCAAACTAGGGACCATAAAAAAGGTCCTTGGCCTTATCACCAGACTATACCACTATTCCCCTACATTATTAATGCCCCAGCAAAATTTGGAATAGAATATCAGGAAAAGTAATCAGATACTGATTTTCAGAAATTTCTAAATTAAAACTTTGAACGAGAAAAAAAGATTATTTCTAGAAAGTGAAAAAAGAAATAGAAAAAAAATCTCTCATTTAGAAGGAAATATTCTAGTGATAGACTCTATGAACTTCTGAATGTTTTTTCTACAATCTCCACAATATCTCTTCATTGGAAATAGTTAGTAGTATCATCATATTATACTAAAAGTGGAAAGCCCCAAAGTGAAAAGTTAAAATACCAAATTGCCCTTCAAAAGTTGAATAACAATTTTATCCTTAAAAGGAAATTTTTTTTTATTAATAATTAATTAAAATAATTAAACTAAATGAATAAAATCAGATGCGTTGAACAGGATAAATGGTGATAATTGATTCATTTGCCAGTAATTAATATAAGGCTGTAGCAATTCATAGTGCGGAGTAGTGGTGCTTTAGAATACTAACCTATTCACATTCTAATATTTATTAGTTTGGTCCTCTAAACTTCTACCGGTTATAATATTTATGAATAGCCTTCATTCCTACTTTATAAAATTGGCATCAAGAGTCAGATCACTTTGTTCAGAAACGATAAATAGTTGTGCTTCTTTTTCATCATTCTCTTACTATATTTTTTCTCAATAAACAGATCTCATAATTTTCTATAATTTTATTTTGGAATGTGATGAAAATACTTGCTTTATTCTTTTGCTTTAATCTGATATATATTTTTTTTGAAATTTTGCAGTTGGAATAACTCTTTGGAGAGCAGTGGTGTTGAGATTTTTCTTCAGTCAAAGATTATGTTGTTAGAGGTTTGTCTTGACTCAAATGTGATCTGCTCATCTTTTTATTTTTTAGCAAAAAATTAAACAGTAGTGTAAAACAATTCACAAAAAACTTATCATCTTTTAAGATCAACAATAAGATTAAAAAAAAAAAAAAAAAAAGGTACTGTTAATTCATGTCTAATCAGCCTTTCAAATGAGTTTTTGACGGGACACAATATAATCTCATACACGAACTAGCATAATAGGCACACAGTTACCTCTAATGCAAAATTAATTTTTGGGATATTTGTATTGCATGTTTCCTACTTCGCTATCACAAAATAACGAAAAAATGGATGTGTTTTTATGATTTTGGAGGAAAATATAGAGGTTAGGGTGAAAATCGTTAAAATTTATAGGATAGGAACTCTTCCTACTTTAATTTGTTACTAATCAGTTAGTACACTACGATTTTCTCTATAGTCAAAGGATGTTTTCATGTGCATGTCTATACTTCTATGATTTTAAGTATCACAATAATTCTTCCTTTTTTAATTTAATAGCCTATAGTTTTTTGTCTTTATAATGGATCAAATATAAGACTATTCAAGAAAACTAAAAATAAAAATTCAAACTAAAGAAAGGACTCAATACACTTTGGTTTGAGTATTGATTGTAAGGAAATAATTTTGGTAGAACATGCCATGATTAAAAAAGAAGAAAATTCGAGATGCGGTCATAATTGAAAATATCAATGTAATGGCCAAAATAAGAGTCATAGTCATAATTGAGCATATAAAACGTTCAGGTGAACATACATCAAGAATGTCGTCCGTAAGGAAATATTAAAATTATTGGCACTTAATTATGTCAAAATTATCACATTACATATCACACATACCTAAATTTAATTGTTCAATTTTTCAGGTTTAGAAGATTCATAATATTTTGCATTTAACAATTAAGTCATTTGAGTAGGCTATTTGTTTATCAAATTCGGTTTGTACTTTCTTTCTTCAAATTTTCAGTTACTCATTACACACATGTTTTAGTATTATGGTTTATATCATTTTTTTTAAAAAAAAAAAATTATACTTATTGAATTAGAACACACGTGCAACGCACATACCGAGAAACTAGTATTTATAATAGTACGAAACCAAACTTTAACTCAAAATACAAAAACCTATTCCTATATAAATTTGACTACAAGTTCTAGCTAGACATGAATTAAAATATCAAGTACTAACCAATTTCGGTCGCCTACAACTTTGAATTATTTTTTTTAACAGATTCTTAAATCTTGTTCAGTCTACTGCGAAATGACTATCCGTCCATGTATATTTTTTGGGTGCCTTGTTAAGAAATTTAAAGATGTTATTGTTCTTTACCTTAGGATTTTTCAAGTTTCTCATCTCTGATCTTCTTTTTCTGCTTTGATTATTTATTCTCCAAATTAAACAAATGCTTTAAATTTCGATAGCTGACTCATCAGCATGTGGGAAAGTCTGGCCCCCTTTTGGCCAGATTATATTATCCAGAAGCTATTAAATCTAATACGTAACATGGAGAAACTGATCATGGAGAAAGAGTGAAAGCAACAAACCTTCATTATTGACTTCTCTTTTTCTTAAAACAGATTATATAAGATTTAAGTTTATCACAATTCTGTCATATCTGGCCTCACAAAACCATTAAAGAAATACTTGAAAAAACAAGAAAGAATTGTGTAGTAAATAACATTGACTTCAATTAGTAACAAGTGGGGCCATGTTTGCAAATTGACATACAGGTTCCTTGTTAGCAGCGTGCAAGATTAGAAACAGCGAGAAGAACCAGATATCTATACAAGCTGATACTGTACTTAATAAGTTCATTTCACTGACACTTATTAGCCGCCTATCTTTATTACTATAGTACCCTTTTGGTTCATTTCATTCTCCACTTGACTAGCTTATCTTTATTATGCGACAACCAAATGCTGCTAGTATTATCCTATAAAGTCTTTGAATCGGTGGTGACTCAAGGTGGTGTAGTGCGTAGTCAACACAAAGATCTAGTATGGGTTTCCCTTACTCTTTTCGTCTTCTCTTCTTTTCATGGTTTCTTTCTGCTCATATGCTCTGTTTCTTGGCTATAGCACAGAGATCCACTTACATTGTCCATTTGGACAAATCCTTAATGCCTAATGTCTTTCCTGATCACCATCATTGGCATACTTCCACTATTGATTCCATCAAAGCTGTTGTTCCTTCATCAGTAGACAGATTCCACTCTGCTCCAAAACTTGTCTACTCTTATGATAATGTGTTTCATGGATTCAGTGCTGTCTTGTCCAAAGATGAACTGGCTGCTTTGAAGAAGTTACCAGGTTTTATTTCAGCTTATAAAGATAGAACCGTGGAACCTCAAACTTCCCACACATCTGATTTCCTCAAACTCAATCCTTCATCTGGTCTATGGCCAGCTTCTGGTTTAGGCCAAGATGTTATCATTGGAGTTCTTGACTCTGGCATTTGGCCAGAATCTGCAAGTTTTCGAGATGATGGTATGCCTGAAATCCCCAAAAGGTGGAAGGGAATTTGCAAGCCAGGCACACAGTTTAACACTTCAATGTGCAACAGAAAACTCATTGGGGCTAATTACTTCAATAAGGGAATTTTGGCTAATGATCCCACAGTGAACATTTCCATGAATTCTGCCAGGGATACTGGTGGTCATGGCACACATGTAGCTTCAATTGCTGCTGGGAATTTCGCCAAAGGTGTTTCCCATTTTGGATATGCACCAGGAACAGCAAGAGGTGTTGCTCCACGAGCTAGGCTAGCTGTGTACAAGTTTAGCTTTAATGAAGGAACCTTTACTTCAGATTTAATTGCTGCTATGGATCAAGCTGTTGCAGATGGTGTTGATATGATATCCATTTCTTATGGGTTCCGTTTCATTCCCTTGTATGAAGATTCTATTTCCATTGCTTCTTTTGGAGCTATGATGAAGGGAATTCTAGTTTCAGCTTCAGCTGGAAATCGAGGTCCAGGGATTGGAAGTTTAAACAACGGATCTCCATGGATCTTGTGCGTGGCATCAGGCCACACTGACCGGACATTTGCAGGAACTTTGACTTTGGGCAATGGCTTAAAAATTAGGGGATGGAGCCTATTTCCTGCAAGAGGCTTAGTCAAGGATTCAACGGTGATTTACAACAAGACTCTATCTGATTGCAGTTCGGAAGAGTTGCTATCACAAGTAGAAGGTCCCGAGCGCACCATCATTATATGTGATGATAATGGGGATTTCTCCGATCAAATGCGTATTGTCACACGAGCAAGACTTAACGCAGCCATCTTTATTTCTGAAGATCCAGGAGTCTTCAGGTCTGCTACATTTCCCAACCCTGGAGTTGTGATTAACAAAAAGGAAGGGAAACAAGTCATCAATTATGTAAAAAATAGTGTTTCTCCCACAGCCAGCATCACGTTCCAAGAGACCTATTTGGATGTAAAGCCAGCACCAGTTGTTGCTGCATCCTCCGCACGAGGCCCCTCCAGAAGCTACTTGGGAATTTCAAAGCCAGATATATTGGCACCAGGGGTGCTGATTCTTGCAGCATATCCGCCAAATGTACTTGCTACAACTATTGGGGCGAACATAGAATTGTCCAGTGATTACATTCTTGAATCAGGCACATCCATGGCTGCACCACATGCAGCTGGAATTGCAGCAATGCTAAAAGCCGCGCATCCTGACTGGAGTCCTTCAGCTATTCGCTCTGCCATGATGACAACAGCTGATCCTTTGGACAACACTCGCAAACCTATTAAAGACTCTGACGATAACAACGCAGCCACACCCCTAGACATGGGAGCAGGGCACGTTGATCCCAACAGAGCTCTTGATCCCGGCCTAGTATATGATGCTACTCCACAAGATTACGTAAATCTTCTATGCTCTTTGAATTTCACAGAAGAGCAATTCAAGACGATTGCAAGATCATCAGCCAACCACAACTGCTCAAATCCATCAGCTGATCTCAATTACCCATCATTCATTGCATTGTACAGCCTTGAGGGCAACTTCACCTTGTTGGAGCAGAAATTCAGGAGGACAGTCACAAATGTTGGTCAAGGTGCAGCTACTTATAAGGCTAAGTTAAAAGCTCCCAAGAACTCTACAATTTCAGTGTCACCACAAACTTTGGTGTTCAAGAACAAAAATGAGAAGCAAAGTTATACTTTGACAATTCGCTATGTAGGTGATGAGGGTCAAAGTAGAAACGTTGGATCGATCACTTGGGTTGAAGAGAATGGTAACCATTCTGTTAGGAGCCCTATAGTGACATCTCCCATTATTGAGGTCTGGTAATAAATTCTGCTACTTTATGGAATATTTTGCTTTGGGATGCGTAGCACCAGATTCTTGAATTGGAAGTACCAAACACAAGAACAAAAGGAAAGCTAGATGGGAAATCATGTATACTGTGTGAATATTCTTGCCTATCCTATATAAATAAATAACTATATATTTGCTAGCAAATTGCAGCAACTTTATGAGCATGGAACTCTTGCTTGAAGGCACCCGGTGCGTTGTCAAGAATTCTTTTACACTTTTGTTCAGGAGTATTTATTAGTGCACATTTCTCCTTTTTTTTTTTTTTTTCACCTAATATTACATACAGTACAATATACACCAGTTAAAAATAAGGCAAATTTTCCTTACTACTTTTTCGTTTACTGTGAATGGATAAAAATAAAGTTACAAAACCAACCAGAAATGCAGCTCCATCACTTACTAAGTTCAACTTTAATACAGATAAACAGAAAATGGGCACATGGAAACAGGGAGTTGTAACAAAATTCAGAAGTCTTCTACAATATATACAGTTATACACCATCTATACCACTATTCCCCTAAATTTTTTATTTTTCTCGCATTTGATTCTTAAATCCTGTTCACCTGACAAGGAAATAACTATCAGTCAAATAAGAGAGAAAAGAAAAATACATGTATATCTTTTGCGTGCCTTGTTAAGAAATTTCAAGATTTTATTATTCTCTGCTTAGGGAGTTTTTAAGTTTCTCTTTTCTAATCTTCTTTTTCTCCTTTGATTAATTCTCCATATTAAACAAATGCTTTAAATGTCAGTAGCTGACTCATCAACAAGTGGGAAAGTCAGGCCCCTTGTGGTCAGATTATATTATCCACAAGCTAAAGGAGCATGTTCTGGCACAGCTATAAAATCTTATAGTAACATGGAAAATTTGATCATGGAGAGAGAGTGAAAGCAAAAACCTTCATTATTGACTTCTCTTTTTCTTAAGACAGATTATATTTGACTTGTTTATCAGAGTTCTGTCATATCTGGCCTTACAAAATCATTAAAAACTACATTAGAAATAATATGAGTGTAGTAAATAACATCGACTTCAATGGGTAACTGGTGGGGCCATGTTCGCGAATTGACATACTGGTTCCTTCCTAGCAGTCTGAAAGATTTGAAATAGTGAGAAGAAGCAGATATCCATACAAGTTGTGATACTTAATAGGTTCATTTCACTTGTACACTAGCCGCCTATCTTGATTACGTTAGTAACCTTTTTTTAACTCATTTTATTCCCCAGTTGACTATTTTATATTTATTATTGCAATAGCTAAATGCTGCTTGCATAATCCTACAAAGTCACTTGAATCTGTAGTGGCTTAGGAAGACGCATTGTGTAGTCACACAAGGATCTAATATGGGGTTTCCTTATTCTCTTCATCTTCTCTTCCTTTCATGGTTTCTTTCTGCTCATATGTTCTGTTTCTTAGCTATAGCTCAGAGATCCACTTACATTGTCCATTTGGACAAATCCTTAATGCCTAATGTCTTTGCTGATCACCATCATTGGCATAGTTCCACTATTGATTCAATCAAAGCTTCTGTTCCTTCATCAGTAGACAGATTACACTCTGCTCCAAAACTTGTTTACTCTTATGACAATGTGTTTCATGGTTTCAGTGCTGTTTTGTCCAAATTAGACCCATTTAGAAAATAGGATAAAGAGAAAAATATGATTATGAATAATAAGTATGGGTATATTGGGAAAGAGAAATAAGGAAACGATCCAACCATACCAAATCACAACTCCAGGGCTGAGAAAAGAAGCCGACCTAAACACTCTTGGATCTCAGAAATACAGATGGTTGCTTTAAGTCTCGCCTGAGTGATGCAATAAATTTGAGTAGAGAAATCTCCATTATCATCACATTCCATAATGATGGTGCGATTGGTATTAGGAAACATTTTGCGTGAATTGCAAGCGGCTAGAGTCTTGCTGTAAATCATCAGCGAATCCCTGACAAAGGCTCTAGCAGGAAACAAAAAATAATACTTAAGTTATAAAATTATTTTACATGTTCAATTAAATCGTTATTAAAGCTTAGCATTAGTGTGGTAATTATTTCTTTGAAATTACTTATTTTAGAAAAAATATACATGCATGTTTATATATGAGATCCTACACGCATATATCTTTATATATAGGATACCTTAAGTATTATGGTAGCTCCAAAATTGGTATTAGTAAATACTGTGGATTCTACATAACTTCCGACAGCCAAAATATAAAGGAATTTTAGTCATGATATCCAAAAACATTGATGGTATTAATTAAAACGTGAATTGCTACTTTAAAATTTGAAGTTCACATGAAAATAGGGAAGGCCAAAAATATATTAATTAAGGGAAAAAGCTCAAATATGCCGAAATGGCTTATTCATGCCGTGATCGAAATGGCACTTGTCGTTAACAATTCAAATGGCTGGTTTTCAAAAATCCAGATTTTACACGTCTCCAATTAGACGTAAACCAGCCGAAATAAAATTAAAACTCGTCCCAAATAAAAATTTCCAAAACACCATCTAAACAATCCCAAATCACCGACATGATTCACTTCATCGCATTGCCATGAGCTCTTAGGATAATTATAAAAAGAGAAATTCATAGCTGTCTCGTGCATCAACTCGTTTAAAAATACTCATACAGTCTAACATACTAATCACTCAAATCACTTTCAGAGTTATAATCCGATCTTGGAGAATCGCCTTCTAAGTAATTGATTAACCTGGGGCCGCAATCCAGGCTGCCGAAGTTACGCATAGCCGCTTCAGCCTTGGACCGTCCACCGAGTTGTTCGACCTGCGTAGCATATTTAGAGGTTTCTCCAGACCTTTTTGCAAACTGCATTAGGTTTAATAATCCTCTTATAATCATAGAGATAATCAATTGATTGACAAAGTCTAGCAAACCACACATAAGTTCTATGCACTTCTGCTCCACCATGAACCAAAAGCCAAACAAGTACACATCAAATTCAGTAAAACATATAAGCGATATGATAACCCTAAAAAAAGAGGTTGCATATTCGATCTGGTCATTAGTCCCATTGCCAAAAGCTTCTGAAATTGTCCAGGCAGCAAAACATCAGGGTCATTGTCTTTGGAAGCAAGCAAGCAGACAAGTTGTTTTATTAATCCACTATCAGATACAGCAAATACAGCCTGGTGAACATTTACAAACTATTTAGATGAATGGCTATGCAGTGGAGGTTAATCAACTGAAACGTAGATCACTAAAAAGGATTTTTTTTTTTTTTTTTGGGGAGGCGGGGAGGGGTGAAAACATCTCGAGAACTCAAAATATCTAGTTCTATTTCCAACTGCTACTTACAATATCTGTTAAACTCCATATATTTTGCTGTCCTTTTAAAACTTGAAGACATACCTGTATCTGCTCATTGTTCCCAGCGGAAATAATATTCTTTAAAATCTGGCATATTCCAAACTGTATCTGCTCAGCAACCTTTGGCATACAACGCCAATAAAAAATATTCGCTGTAATCGGGCAGACCGGGCTAAATACTACGTTGAAGGTCTTTAAAAGCAAGCTCAGCAGGTGAGTGCAGATGGTTGATATCTGACACAGTTGCATTTTAGCAGAAGATTGAAAGAAAAAACAAAAATAAAAGATCCATTTTTCCAGTGTGTTCTTTTTTAAGATGCACTGGCCCAACCATTTGAGGCTTATCTTTGGAATAACATGGAAATGACAAGTGGTTCAAACAGTTTCAATAACTGTAATAACTATGCTATACAACAACAAAACAAAAAGATAATTAATCTTGTCCACAAATCTGCAGACCAAGGATAGCTGTGTAGGAAATAGAAGTGATAGCCACCAGTGTAAGCATGCAACTAGATGGCTCAGATGTACAGAGGAACAAGACAAAATTTAATTCCCCTCAAGTATTTGGATTCAGCCTTAAAAACGTACCGGCATTGAGCGTCCGATTCTGAGATCAGAAACAATATTTCATGCCTGAAACATCAACCGACATACATCAAGATACGAACAAGTAAGTTACATGGGATACTACGGCATCCCCACCCCCCCCCCCCCCCAACCCCCCAAAAAAACCTGAGTAGATCAACTAGCCGCAGACAAACATTGGAGTCAATGATTTCTTGAATATTGTCGTGCTTTCTAGGTGTGTCAATATTGTCGTCATTGGGAGCAGAAAGGTAATAAATTGTCGCGCATGCATTTATTAGCACTTCTTCATCCTCTGAATGAACAAGGGTACGAAGAGCTCTGAGTGCTGATCTCACTTGACAAATGAATTGTAATAGGTATATGTAACACACGTCTAATAAGTCCTTTCATTTTAACAGAACCTTAAATAACTGCAGGCATAAAAACTTTTCAACCAACCTGCTCAAATGCAGGTTGATCCTTGCCTTCATAAAAATTCAATAGCTGCAGGCATAAAAACTTTTCAACCGACCTGCTCAAATGCAGGTTGATCCTTGCCTTCATAAAAATTCAATAGAGTCAGCGCGGTTCTTTTCTGATTGTCAAGAGTATCATCTTTCTTCAACTGGCCCAGGAAATCAAGAAAATCAGTATGCGTAAGGACAAGATCACGGATTTCACAATCAGCAGCAACAAACCCAAGTGCCCAGGCAGCTTCCTGCCCACAAGTTGATTCAGATTTCCACAGATCTACATAAATTCTCACCAGGTCATGCTTAACCACGTACTCAAAAAGATTCTGTGAGTGAGAACGACCAACAATTCTTCTGAGAACCTGAGCAGCAGCCTCCTACGAAGGCCAAACAACAAGAATAAATCGAGTGTGAAGCCACAACAACAATACGCTAAAGAAGGCACAAAAGTTAATCAACACATCAAATCTCTACCCTGAGATGCAGCTTCTCTAGACACGATCATCCCTAATTACTTCAAACACCAAGCTGGTTCCTGTGAAGCAAAATTTGTGAGTAAAGTGAACAAAAATTGAATAAGCATAAAAAGAAGCTGAAGTAAGCTTAGTACCTGTCTCTAACTACTGTATCAATTCTTGTAGTATCTCAGAGTGCTGTTGACTGAGATCCTCATTTGAAACAAGTTTTTGAGCCAGTATCTGTATACCAAAAATTAATTTCAATCACAATTAAATATCTATCCACCACCACAAACACAATAATAATAATTTAAGAAAAGCTATGAGAGAGATAAACTATTCATTATAAATAGAATAGGTCATAAACCTCATGCTCGGGTGCATCAATTAACAGCCTATTATTCACCTTAATGGGCTCATCCTCCTTGTCCCCCTCAGTGCCCGGCCGTGTCACACCCCAACATGAGGGTGTGGCCGGCACCCGCAATAGATGACTAGCCGGTCTGATATCTGAACTCTATAACATGAATCATGGCCGACAAAAATATATAACAGTTTTAAGAATATAAATAACATAGCCGAAAGGCCCGACAAACATATATGCATAACTAGGGGCCGACAAGGCCGCAAGAAAGACAACTAGTCGAGAAGGTGGCAATAAACCTATGCTCGATAAAATCACTAATATGTATCAAGCGGTGGATATATATATATATATATATATACATCGCATCCTATTTGATATACCTACACTGGGAGTGCGAACATCCTATTTGAACTACGGTATCTGCGAGAGAAAGGTACATCAATCGTCTATGTCATGTGGTGGTGATCCACGACGCACAAAATGCGTCGATGCGAAATATGTACACGAGTATGTAGGGCAGATAATAAGCATAAAAAAATATAAATAACAAGAGGGGAGATATAGAGGCAACGTGAACTACGAAACAAGCCGGCGAGGGCAATCGTAACACGTGAATATAGCGTATGCTCGTAAAAATCAAATGGAGGCTTATAACATATATATATATATATATATATATATCGTCATATATATATATATATATATATATATACATACGGCACGGTAATATATATATATATATATATACAGGGCGGTATATACACACGCGGTAATATATATATATATATATATATATATATATATATATATATATAAGTGCAATGCAAGACCGACCTCAGAAGGGATATCATAGAAAGAGTCGGAGTGACCTATCGTCGTTATCCTCCGACTATCGTTATTGTCGCTACGTTCATCATTCTTTAATCAATAGGCCAAAGAAATAAAAGTACAGGGAAACATCTTGTTATGAATTATACACAAAGCCAAAGTTGAAGCCTAGCATGAAATATGATCGACACAACTTTTATCTGAAAAAGTGTACCATCGGGAGGTTCGTCACCTTTGAGCAATAAACAAGAAGATAAGGATTAACTCAATTAAAGGAAGTATAATCAACTCAACTTTAACGTGAAGGGTATCGTAACGAATATCATTTTTCATTCGATAAACAAGAGGGATATAAAATGCGAAAGGTACTTCAATACAAGCTATTCATGAGAAAAGGGTAAGCTTAACCATTTTGGAACATAATCGACACAAGTTGAACGGAAAGTCTTTTAATCGATAACCAAAAGGAGATACGGAACATGGAATATACTTTGGTGTACAAGTCATAGATGAAGTATGGGTCAGCTCAATTGTCATGGAACGCAATCGATCCAAGTTAATGGAACAACTTTTCAATGAAAGGTCATATGAAATCTAGTCATGCCACAAAGAGAATAGAAAGCCCTGCATACCTCGTCGATGGAGTTATATATGTTTCCCGAGTCCTCGAACGTCTTACGAACGATTTCCTACATAATACGGACTATTCAAGATCAAAACCAAGGTCATAGCTTATAGAAATCTTCATTTAGTCATTTAATCGAGCAACTCATGGGCGTGAATTTATAGGCCTTTTTGTAGCAAAATTTCCCCGTAAAACGCTGCCAAATTCTACTTTTCTACTTCTCCTTTTCAATATGATCCCATCCATATCATCACAGCTCCAAACAACAGAACAAAGCCATACAAAACAGTCCAACAAATAAGCTAAGTTCATGAAAGTTTCATAAGAATATAGAAGAGCTTGTTCTATGAGGTTTTGCACCAATTTCTATGATTAATTACTTGTAGGAGCTCAAAGAGATTAAAAAGAAGTTAAAATATACCTTAAATGATGAAAAACACTCCAAACTACAAGTTAATTCAAGGTGGGGTTTCCTTCCAAGAAGTGAAATAGCGAGAAAATCACAATTCTATGATTGCCACGTTGTTCCTTGCGTTAGAGTTGGTTGATTAGCTCTTTAAGTTTGGTTAGGATTGATCAAGGAATGTTTAAGGGAGTATAATAGGGTTTTGCTGGTCTGTGGAGCTGAAGAAATGGGGCAAAAATCGTTCAAGGGTCATATATATACAAGGGTTAAAATGAAGCCACCGACCATACTCGCTGTTCCCGTAGCAGTTTGCGTCCTTGGACGAAAATGCGAATATCTCTCTACTCCGATGTCGTATCGATGAACGGTAAAATGCGCTGGAAACTAGACTTGTAGACCTTAAATTTGATAGGTGGATCACCCCGTAACTCCAAGTAGATTGAGAGAAAAGCTCCACGACATCTGACCCAAATTTCAGTGGAATTTACAAACTTAACTTGCGACGCCCTTTGTCGACTTTCGTACTACAACTCGTTTGACTTCCAAACTTAACAAGAGACTATTATACGATTCAAATACTTCCTATCATTCTTAATAGCATGAAGCACTCTTGTCTCACCCAAAAGTACAAGTTATCGTATTCTCAACTTGCCAACTTTTGACGAAACTCATGCTTCTTTGATTCATTCACCCTCCAAATCTTCTGCCACTTACTAATATTTTTTTAGACTCTTATAGCCATTTATATTAATAAGCTTAATCCCTTTTAACCTCAAGATAATTTCTTTTAAACTTGCGTCGACTAACTCATGATGCGCCTTTAACGTGCGAAAATCCGGGGTGTAACAAGGCGCTTGCTACCAAAGATCTGCATCTGAAATATATTGAAACACACAACTCTGTCGACTGTCACAACTTCAATTCAACATCAGACCAAAAGGTATGACCAGAACTAGCAGTGTTGAGAGTCTATAAAAAATAGGTTCTGTAAATCTTCCTTCTACAAGAAGAGCAAAGTACCCACATAAAAATTCTCATAACTTGGACATGAATACTATAAATTATTTAAATAGGAATCAGCGTCATTCTAGGAAACAAATTAAATATATCAAACCAATGGCAACTTAGGAGAGTATAACAAAAGAAAATTAGAAATCCTAGAAAGGGCAAAAGCAACATATGCAATGACAACTAATTAGGATCAACCAAATAATGAAGTTGAATAGATCTAACATGAACCGACCAAAAACAATTACAGTATCATCTATTTACTGGATTCTTATCTTCAATAATAATTCAATTCCAATGCACAACCATTTATTCAAACAAATCAATGAAGCATGCGAATCTACACAAAACAAACAATTTATTTCATTCGTTGAGTCGAGCTATACACATGCAGAGAAACCCGCTATTAGATAAATCGCAAATCAAATAAAGTTTACAGTTTAACATAATCAGAAAAGAATTACAAACCACCCACACACGAATAAACGACTTAAAAAAGGAAAAGAGCCACTCCAACTATCAGTAAGGGTTGGCAAACAAAAATATAATCTTACATTGCTTCTTAATCTTTATTCTTTGAAGAAGTAAGAAAATATTTTGATCTAAAAATTTTAAGCTATGAGAGAGATAAACTATTCATTATTATTATTATTATTATTATTATTATTATTATTATTATAGACAGAAGAGAATAGGCCATAAACCTCATAATGCTCCTCAGCCTCATCAGAGAGATCCTCCTCAGTGGCCGGGCGCTTGCGCTTTAGGCTCGAGCGCTCTATCTCCATCTCCATATGAATCCTAACTGCAAGAAAAAGTAGTAGTATTACAGAAAAACCATGATCATATACTAGCTAGTAAATATTTAGGAGATTGAAGTTAAACAGTACAAGCATATGACAAATTCGTATGCGAAGGGAGAGTAGTCACATAAGCATATACGACTAGTATTTATTTATCCCTGAAGACGAGTTGAAGGTAAACAACATCCAAACAATGCACTAAAATACGAAATTACAATCACGGACCTCAGCCTTTTAGATCACTGATGTACGCTCAAACAATAGAGGGGTTGTGGAGTCAATTCCTCAGATAGTCATTGAACTTGTAGAAAAATCTCACTAAAGTAACTTTTGAATTTTTTTGGACAATAACGCCATCAAACAATGCTCATGTTTCCAAAAAAAATAAAACAATCCCTTTTTTGACATAAGACCCCTTAACCCATTTTTAAATTATAAAACTCATTTGAATATTTCAATTTTATTTTTAGAATGTGGAAAATATTTACTCGAACAAAAATTTCAAAATAAGCAAATTTGTCTCTAGGTAGGCAATAAAAGGATACAATTGAATGGTAGTAGAACTAAGCATGATGCTTAACTATACGTTTTTTAACTAATTGTAAATAATTTTTCCTGATATATAAAATTTTCAATTATCAAAAAAATATTTACTATTTTTATTTTCTTGGAGATGAACTTGTAATATTTTGATTTTATTTAAGTTTTATAAATAAATAGATTAGAATTAATATAAACATTATATTTTTAGAAAGCACATATACAACTAATTGTAAAAATGTTTTCATTTTTATAAAGTAGTAATCCAACACGATATTTTTGTTGAGAATATTTATCCAAATAATTGAGCAATAAAGCAAGTTCGTTCTAATTGTTATGAACTATTTTACAAGATTGATATTTGAATGTATTATTAAGTGTAAATTATACCACTTGCACATTAAGTGATAAATACAACTTGCACTTGCAAGTTGTATCTTAGTTGTGTTTTAGTTATAGCAAGTTGTATAGGACCACTTGCACAAGTTGTTGTAGTGGATTGAGAGGCAAAATACTTCTATAAATATGACCTTTGCCTTCTCATTTGAAATACTATCAACAAGTGAAATACAATCTCTCCCTCCTCTCTACAAAGCTATTAGTTTGCTTCTCTTATTTATTTCCAATTATATAGTTTTATAACACT
Source organism: Lycium ferocissimum (assembly GCF_029784015.1). Taxonomy (NCBI): domain Eukaryota; kingdom Viridiplantae; phylum Streptophyta; class Magnoliopsida; order Solanales; family Solanaceae; genus Lycium; species Lycium ferocissimum. The sequence goes on from NC_081348.1 coordinate 6,348,002, forward strand.
AATATCAAAATAGTCCAAAAGAAGGTGATATAACAAAGAAAACCTTATAGCATACTTAAAGTTTGAATGGTTATATTATTTTATTCTTATAGCTTGAAATATTACATTGAATATTTCTATTTTATTATTAAAACATGAAAAATATTAATTTGAAAGAATTTTGGAGTATCGAAAAATTATGCCTAGATAATGGGTTTTATAATAATTTAAAAATGGGCTAAGGGGTCTTATGTCCAAAAATGAATTGTTTTACTTTTTTGGAAACATGGGCATAGTTTGATGATCTTATTGTCTAAAAAAATTCAAAAGTTGCTTCCATTGTTTTCCCTACAAGTTCAATGACTCAGGGGTTGTGCGATGGAAAGGAAGGAGAGAGGTGCAAACGGATATTATGATTAGAGTTAACTGGGATGCCTTAATTTGAATGCCTATTCTTGAATTTAGTTGTGACTGCAGGCTTGCTGGGCCGAAATTTTTCAATGATGTACTAGGTTCAAAATTCTTTTTTACAAAAACGTCTTTCATCGCGGTTGGAACAATAATCCTTGTTCATGAAAATTCACTAATATTCATCAAAAATTTACGCTACATAAATAGGTTATTTTCTTTTTTGTGTATATACATGCATGCTATGCGTTGAAATCTCCCTCATGAAAGATTCCGATTACGCCGGTGCATAACGATCTGTTCTCTGGGGGAATGTTAGCCAGGTAATGAATTCTATTTAGTTTTGTATACAATGTTGAACTGAAATCTTCAATAATCGAAATGAAATACAAAAAACGCTATAGCTGTGTAAAGGCACATGAACGGAATAAATGCTTGTAATTGTTGAAAAAAAAGTGATATCTCAAAAGGAAATGTTCAAAATAATTCTTACTAGAATAGTATTGAATTTGTTCTCTTCATATTTATTCTGTGCAAATATGAATTATGACTAATTGTTCAAACGGCTAAGACCATTGAATAGCCTTAATGTCATTTACTAGTATATTCTTCCGAATTTAAACTGAAGTAAATGAGCGAGTTCTAGGGTTAGCTAATCCCCTAAGAAACATTAAAGAACAAGAATAATTAAAAAAATATTAACTCACTCCATTAAGAATAAAATCGTTCAATACATAAGCAAAACAAAAGTTTAAATCCGAACTAAAATCATGAATATTCTCATAAACAAGATTCAAATGAAGAAATACGTACTACACACTTAGATGTTCATTACAAAGCAAAAAATCAAAGAAAATGAAATAAGGGTTCAAGAAAGTGCTCAACCAAATCTTCAAATGTTCACCCCCAAGTGGTGTAGGAACCCTAGCTCCCAAAACATTTATATTCTGCCAAAAGATGTGTTTCCAAGTGAGCTAGGTCGAGATTTATCGTAACGTCTCGTACCTTTAAACTAAGCTATGTTCATGATTCAGGACTTAGGAAATCAAACGGGAAGTGTTAGAATTAAATTCGTTTCAGTTCAGTGAAGTATAAGTATACGCCCAGTTATACAAGCCGTAAAGTTGACCGTATAAATAAATACGGACCGTATTTTTTGTCCGTATTGATGCATGGGAAAAACCTTAGCTACTGGAAATTGACATTTGAGATACGATCACTTTATACAGACCGTACATTTATGTACGAGCTGTTCTTCTGGCCGTAAAAATAATTACAGACCATACTTCCTGGCCGTATATCTAGTGGGAAAAATCTGAGTTTCTGGAATTTGGTCATTTGAAATATGACCAAGTTATAGGGCCGTATAACTCTTCTTGATGCAGTAAAAGTATAAATACATGACTTCAGCCTTTTATTCTATTTTTCATACTTTCAAGCCCTAGCACGAAGGTTTTCTTCTCCCATCAATATCATACACCAAGGTAAGTCTATTTCAATCATTCCAGGTGAATTCTAACATGTATCCATGATTTCTAAATAGAAAATAATTGTTCCTAAACCTAGGGTTCTCAAAAAAACCCATCTAAGGAGTTCCAGATTAAGGCTTTTGGATTTCTTCTTCAAGTTCAGACCATTGTTACAAGTTTTGGAGCGATTAAGGTATGTAAGGTTTCTATCTAAGTGTGGGAACACCATTGTTCTTCCCCGGCCCACACCACGTTCATCCATGAAAACACAAAGTTCCACAAACCTAGGGTTTCTACTCTAATTCATGATGACCCTAAGTTACATATACCATGACATACCATGATCGTATTAATAATTCGTTATTGTATTCTTCATATTCTATTTTATTGGGAATCCGTCCATAATCCATGAATACCCATCTTTTGCATTCCATGGGTTCTTAAATGCAAGATATGAACTATTATGCTTATTTTCACAAATTTCTACATGCTTCCATATTTTCATACAATTTATACTATATATCTATCTTCATGTTATGGTACAATCACGAACCATGTTTACAATCATGTTTATATAATTCATGGGCTACTAAGCCAATCATATCCATGTTCATGTTTTGGGTGAGTGTGCCGCCGAGTATGATAGTTGTTACTTACAGATGATTCAGGATATGACATTTTCGGCCTTGGTTGGTATTGTCTGTTTGCAGGTAGGCCTCGTCGGCCTAAGTTGAGGGTTACTCCTCCAGAGTCACCGATACAGAGTGGTTCGCTCAGGCCGAGTATGGCATCGGGTGCTAGTCACGCCTCTCCAGGTTTGGGGCATGACAGGACATCTAAGCCTTGATAGGAGAAAGCTTCCGAACAACTTTATGGTGAATATTTATGATACAAATAGGCCATTATTTAATTTTCAATATTACAGAATCATGGCGACGGAAGCGACTATAACGTGGTAAGTGTCCTACCTATTGAATGAACTTTGCGCACTTCTCTTCTTAAAAACTTCCTTACAATGGATTTTCAGTGTGAATAGACCGTGTGCGCTAAATGCAAAAAATTCTTCGATTCTCTGATTCTTGCCTCCAGATATCAACACGTATTTGTAATACAATTCCTGAAGTCGCGATGGTTTTTTCCTGATATAGGGTTGAATGCCAAGCAGTACAAACATGATGTTTCTTTGTCTTCAGGTTGGGAAGTTGTACAGAAACTAAGAAGACAATCTTGATATTGGGCTTGTGTTAGCATAAGTGAAATTTCTTTTGTAACAAACGCTAAGCTGCAATTGTCGGGAAACTCGCTTATCAAAGTGTACACGATCAATTTGAATCTTTTATCTCTCCCATTAGCAGGCTCAAGAATGTAATTATGCAACTTTATTCCACAAACTTGAATGAAAATAGTATGAATCATATTGTTTACTTAGCTTGATGGTATTGTTTCCTTTGTTTTGGCTGATCCTATAAAATGATTAAACTAAGTGTGAGACTGCTTTTCCCAGTGTCGGACCTCTTTTATAAAACGGCTCATGCGATCCATCGAGTATTAAGGAAAAGAATACATTTACAGCAGGTGAGCTTCAACTCTCTTTCTTGGACCAGAAACACAGTAATCTAATCCATCTCAATTAATAAAGGTATTGCACCAACTAAGATAGGCTTAATTACATGTTTGGAATTTATTTATAAAATGTCATTTATCTAACTTTGATTGTTTATCTCGGTAGGTTCACACAATATCCGATCATGTTGATCGCGACCATCAAGTCCGGATACACATTAATTGTCCACAAAAACTTATACGTTATTCTTCAATGTATAATTATTTATTCAGAATTTTTCTTTAATAATATTAATAGTATTATTTTATGCAAACGTGTACTATATGACTCGGCGTCACTAGCGGAGCCAGGATTTTCGCTAAGGGGTTTAATATATGAAAAAGTAAACACAAAAAGTCGGGGTTCAACATCTAATATATACATTTAAAAAATAGTTTTAACCAAGAATAACTTTCTAGTTCAATCCGGCAAAATCACACCATTTTGATCATTAATCAAGATAAGTTCATCCAATAAAGATGCAAAGAGGGAAAACATGCAAGGAGTACGATTTTTGAATATTGTAATAAGACTTTTGAATTTAAATAAAATATTAAAAATTTGAATGAAATGTAAAAAATTCAACAAGGAGTGCGTTCATCTTGATTCAAATTCAAAAATCTTATGTTTATCTCTTTTTCTTTTACCATTATCTTATGTCAAATAATCATTTTATAAGAATAAGAATAACAATAATAATCCTATTGCAAGGAGGAAGCTACTTAACTTAGACAAGCATTAGGTCCCTAATTTAAGAGTCAAGAATGCCAAAAACGCTGGGTAAAATGATATGGGTTGAATCTGTAGCTCAAAAATTGCTAAGACTTGTAATAATGGTATTAGCCTCGTCTCATCCCATTGAAGAATTAGCAGAAATTGAACAAAGGAAACATCAATATCATTTATATACTGAGAACACGTGGAAGGAATCTGCAATTGACCTCATAGATTTTTGATTCGTTGGAAGCTAGAGTTGTGTTTGATATTTAGCACAGATCAATTCTAATTTTCAAGATGACTAAGAGTTTTATAGAGGAATTCTCGGAGATATCATACAGTTTGGATTCAGACAAACTCATAAAGCTACACAACCAGACATGCATCTCAGTAGCAACAAATCAAGATTTCTAAGCTAGATTTAGTACCCAGAAGGCTCATGCAAAGATTATACACCGAAAGGGCGCAAATCGAGCACACTTTCTCAAAGCTTTTCACATCATCGACAAAGCTTTTCACATCATCGACATTTCCAGGTTATTTTGAAGCGGTTGGAAGAAACTTTACCAGGTAGGACTAGATTGAATCTACTCCATGGCGATGGTTTTCACGGCATCTCGTGAGAGTTTGAGGTGCGGAAAAGTGAAACTTGAGCAGAGAAGCTTGCATCTGACCCTGGGTGAAGGCCGATTCCGACATCTACTGGCGTTACATAGGTGAATCCGACAGTCGAGAACTTTCTTGATGGGTTATTTTTGTTTTTTGGTTTGGTCGGCATTTAGCCGGCATTTTTTGTTTTCAAGACTTTTGGCTTTTGATGTATACTATTCTCTACTCGCGTGAAGTTGCGTTATTCTCGTCAACAAAATAGCCCAATTCTTCGTTACAAAAATGAGAGACAATGTTTTGCTTGAAAGAGCGCAGTGCATACATTTGTCGCCCGACTCATAACTTGATTTCCAGTTTGTAGGTGAGCGTTCTTTATTTGTGCTACACGATTTTGGATCTCACATCTTTTTATAGATATGCACTTTATAATTATTTATTAATTTTTACTTTGTGTTCGATACTCGTTTTGTGGCCTGATCATTCTGAATTAGCATTAGTGAATCTACACTGAAGTAAAATGTTTCTATCAAAGACGACTCCCTATATTTGTTATTGCACCAATGACAAACTTTTAGAAGTGTTGAAAATGAAAAAGATATACACTGCTACTAACAGTAATGAAATTGTTGAGGTAATTAACAAAGTAAATTTAATTAATTAAAACGTGAAAAGACAAATCAAGTTAAGAGGGACCTGACCTTGCAAGACAAAGCAAGGTAGCAAAGACTTCACGCAATTCTTCTGAAGAAATACATAACCAAGTGAATCAATACAACAAGGTTATGATAATTAAAATAAAACAAACATGCATGGACAATAAAAGAAAGTAGTAACACAGTATGAAGAGGAAGAGTAGTAGTCTTCCTCTATCGGTCTTTTACCGAGCATGTGGGCAGTGTTGTAACCCTTTATATAGTTGTAGGAAGTGGTTAAAGTATTTTATCTAATATACGACTAGTGTACGTGTCGGCTTGTGATCTTTAATTTGTCTTATAATACTAATGTTATAATTTTTGTTAAAGAAATGATATCTATTAGTCAAAACGTTTTTTTATGAGTCTACTATCTATTTCTTCGTAATTTGTTAAATAATTACATTTTTTGGAGGGAAATTAGTTGGAGGGAAAAATATAATGTTTGGAGCCAAAAATAGAGTAAGGACACAGTAGATTTTTTACTTACAACAATAACATTGTTTACCCCGGAATTGGGTAATAAGTTGAATTTGTAAGTGAGGTATAGGATATGTGAATAACTTTAATCTATTTTGTGTTTGTGAGAAATATTTATGGATTTACGTGCTTTAATACGTGTATATGAATATATATATATATATCAATGCCTTGAGTGAAAATGTTGTTGTAGAAGATTAAGCTAATGGTGTTGGGAGAATAAAAATTTAAAAGAAAAATTTGATTCGGACTAAAAAGAGAGAGAGAGAGAGAAATGATGCTTTAATATATATTTGCTATTACAATGTTCTTAATCTTGAAAGAGCTAACCCTTAAAAGTAGGGAAGTGTCCCTTATTTATAGTTTTGCCCTATGGGCTTTGTATACAACATAAAGGCCTTTTAGTATAAAGTAAACCCTAAAAGGATAAGGGTTGGTAAATGCTGTTCGACACATACGGTCGTCGGTATAAATGTGACGAACGATGTTGATGCGTGGCGTTTTATAAGCCCCGGTGTAGGACTAACGACCACGATCGACTCGGTCGTCTTCAGACCGGACCAATGGCCACGATCAACTCGGTCATGGAGAAGCAGGACTAGCGGACACGATCGACTCGGTCATGGAGAAAGCCGGGCCCAGCTGTATGATGCGAGTTTGGTCCCGAATATCGGACAACGAGTTTGCTTCACTCCTGGTCGTCGGTAGATGCCGATTCCGTGATTCCTGAGGGCGGACTCGGTGACCGGCACTGTTTCTTTTATCTCTGGCCCCCGGTCCCATCGGTCTTGCAAATATCAGGTTTACCATATCTGAGATAGTCCCCTTTTCGGATCGTAGTTTTTACGGAGTAACGGGAAGTGGATGAGTATCAAAATCGGTGGTTCCATGCTTGAGTTCTTGCTCTTTTCGTTTGGCGGAACGATTACATCGCGTCCTTACTGCTTATCGGCCATTGTGTCTCGCCCCGAATGACGACTTTGTGTGGGCGCATTTATGTGCGTGGGTTCAAATCACGTCTCATTAATTGTGGGACATGTGGCATCACAGTTGTTGGGACCTATAATAGTCTCGGTTCCCATTGCCTATATAAGGCCTTTAACCCCTTTTTCCTTTACTTCCTTCCCCTTCCTCCCCTTTCTTATCCTTTTTT
>NC_081348.1:6355211-6364266 GCF_029784015.1 Lycium ferocissimum
TGATTATGCAAACAAACAAAGCCAAGTCATGTGGGACTGGTTGTGCTTCTGCTTCTCTTTCAACTCAAACAACAAATATTACCAAGACAACCCCTCTTCCCAGAATTTGCTCCCACTTCAACATGATCAGAATCACCCAATTCAATCCCTATCTCCTTTTTCCCTTTCCACTATGATTTTCACGTCTTGGCTAAGTCGTCGCCGCTTCCGTCGCTACTTGTGTCTCTTTCTTTGCTCTCCTTTTCTTCTTCCTCTTTTTTGTGCCACGTGTCCTGTCATCTGTGCTGCTGAAATTTGCTACAGGATATGCCGTCGTCGTCGATCGTCCTGGAAATCAGGGGAGGGGAGTAGTGTAGATGGAAGTGATCCAGGGACATTCTTGTTGCAGAGGTATCTGGATGATCAACTGCTTCTTGTCATTGAATCTGTGTATAGTTGTGGAGATGAAGATGGAATTGATGTGTAAGTTATATATAATAGAAACCCTCTTTTGCAATAACATAAGAGATCCAGACATCTTTTTTTTTATCACATAGTGGCTAGAGGGAGGAAAACTGAAGAAGGGAACTACAAGATGGGAATGGAATCTTCACCAACGAGCTAAAAGTTCAGGTACCTAACGAACTGATCTACTGCAATCCTCCTTATGGAGATCTTTGTTTCCACTCTTATCTTAGTTTTTCCTTTTGGTTTTGTATAGAAAGTCAACATTGACAATTGTAATTCTTACTATTATCAAAAGAACCGAAAATAGAGTAGTTTTGGGGTTTGTAAATTGTAATCTTCGGTATTCTCAATTCTGTTCGAAGGAAACGGATCACTTTCCTATGATATCTGTCTCTGTTAAATATATATCAAATAGAAGTTTTAATTATGCATTTTGGCTCCGTCAGTGGTATAATTAACTTGTTTTTCGGTTCTTTGTTTCCATCTCGTAGTAATAAAAGTATGTGTGTAAATTGTGATATATAATACGAAGTTTAAAGGGAAAAAATACGAACTTAAAATGATAAAAGGTAAATTTATTAGACCAGACTTAAAAGCTGAATACGAAATAATTAGATATCGTCTGATTGTGAAGTTGAACAATTGTATTTTGTAAGGTGTAATAAAATATTAAAAAGGAACTGTTTCGTTGAATAGGTAAACATATTTTTTGGTAACTAAAACTTTTTATCAATTACCAAGTAATTCCACTATTTCTTAGCTCAGCAACACAACTAGCTACCTGGATATTCATCAAATCAACTAAACCAAAACAATACAAAAGTAAAGAGATTAGAACATTGAAATCCTTAAATCAATAGTCGGAGAATTGAAAGATCAGAAAAGAGAATATGACAGAACAACTTAAAATCCCTAGGTAGAACAATTAAATCTTGAAATCCTAACAAGGCAAGCGAATGAGCTACATGCTACATACATGGGTTTCCTTCTTTTCCTCTTATTTCATTGTTACCTGAAGGGGATTTATAAGAACTACATGAGAAAATTTTAAAATTTGTAGCAGGGTAAGTAATTGATGTTTTTTTTGTCCTCTTTCTCTTGTTTTTTTTCACTTGCTGTGAATATTTCTCTTTCCAAATATCCCTTCAGTAATTTATGAGAATCAAATCCGATTTTCTTTTTCCTGATAATGCCCCCTTATTTGGTAAAATTATTGAAGCACTTTAAGGGTGTGGCCTACCTGTCGATAAGTTATAATTAAATTCTGAAAATCATGGTTTAAATTCTAGTAGAGGTAAAAGAAAATTAGATAATTTCTTGTCATCTATCTATTCAATTTTGGTGGAGTTACTCAGTTCGTGTGGCGAAGATAATATTTAGTAAATAATTGGTCCACTTAAATTGTTCTGAACACTATTGCTCTATAGGCTCGCCATAGATCATTTTTATGGTCCCCAGTATGATAAAGGATTCGAGATCAATCATGTAATGATAGGTGTGGGATGTGACGACTATTCAACACAATATTATCGACACTTAAAGGATAAATGTTTGTTTTCCATAAAAAGAAAGGAAGCCAAGGAATGTTCTACTTGAATGTGTTTGGTTTGTATAGAAGAGGAAAGAAAAATAATTTTTTCCATCTATATTGACATGAAACAGATTCAGAGTACTAGTAGGATCAATGCATCAAATTTTCAGTGTTATAGAAGTTGAGTCAAATTTTCAGTGTTAGACAAAGTTAGGTCATTATATGACATTTTTCAATAACGCGTTCTGGCTTTAGTAGTCTTAAGAAGAAGATTTAGTCAAAAATTTAAACAGTATAGCATGTGTACACGAGTTGGGAAAGGTTAACAAGAAATCCAAGGAAAGAGGCATTTTTCACCTGCACTTGAGATTTGGAGAAGAGACCCTCGTATCTAAATTTCAGTACGGAGTTGTTGAGTCAACTAACTAGCTACTATTGAACTACTGACCACTACAACAAAAAAAAGCAATCTAATATCGCACGAACATGTGTCTTATCAATATATCGTAGATCACACGGATGATAGCTTTATCAAGTACTCCTAATTCTCTTCAACCACTACAAAACTATATAAACCAGTTTGTTGAGGAGTCGGACAAAAATGGCTTTCCTTTTTGATCCATTACACTAAATAGTTACTCAAATGCTTGTAACAAATTTGTTTTTTTTTAATTTCGTTTTTTATATTAAAAGCGAAATTAAAAAATGTTGCAGTGAACATTGTAAAAAAGATATTAAAGGAAAATATTTTTAGTTATTTTAAGTTTTTAGCAGTTAAAAACTAAAATAACCATTTCTTTAAGTGTAATAATGTGACAATTTGCATTGAAATGGTAGTTCTTTAATTGAATGTTTGTTAATTATGTTGAATAAACCATTACTAACCAGATGGTATAACGAATATATATCGATTACATTTGAATCTATAGATCACAAGGATGATAGCTTTACTGTTACCCCAATGCTCCTCTTCAACCGCTACAAACTATATAAAACTAGTTTGTTGAGCCGATTTATATAGCTTCTATTCCCTTTTCACTTTTGCTATCACCAATATTTGGCAGATCTTCATATGCATAGTAGTGGAACCAGCAGGAGAATATAGTCCATTCATCTTAGCAAGTGTTCCCAAACAAGCAAAAAATTTACTATATTTAACTAGGCTTTTCATCCCAATGAGACTTCAAGTCGAGTAACTACAGCAGCCTAAAATGGAGAACAAGCAACTTCAGTTGAACGATAAACCCATACGATAATCATGCTTAGATTTTAGGGATAACATTTTTACTTGAAAGGAAGGTCATTAACTACAATACTCCCTCTGGATCAAAAAGAGTGTCCACTTAGCATTTATTTTTTTGTTCAAAAAGAGTGTCCACTTACCAAATCAAGAAATAATTAACCTTATTTTTCCAAAAAAAAAAAAAAATTTTGCCATTTTGGGTTTAAAAAAAAAAAGCTCGTTTGGTTGGGAAACAACTTATCCCGGATATACTAATCCCTTTTCACTTTTGCTATCACCAATATTCATATGCATTATCCAGAGATATAGATCCATTCATCTTAAGGTGGATAAAATAAAAAATTTACTATTTAACAATCCCAATTAGATTCAAGTCGAGTAATCCAGCAGGATTAGTTATCCCCGGATTTTTATTCCAACCAAACATGGGATAAGGAGATTTATTTTTTGTTCAAAAAAAGAGCCAAAATTTTATCCAAATTTGCGGACTATTTTTGCTTATCCTTCACACCAAACGACCCCTTAGTGACCAAATCCGAACACCTATTTAATTAGGGGTGGTTTAGTCAAATTATCTACTTTTTTCATGCCTAGAGGGTGTTAGTGGCCAAATCCAACACCTATTTAATTAGTGGTTTAGTCAAATTATCTACTTTTTTAATCCGACACTTTTTGATCCGGATGGAGCAATACAATGCAAACGTTGAACATCACATTGGTAGTCCGTTGCAAACTTTGAACAAAATCATAAAGTACTCATCCTGAAATGCATTCGTTAAAATGCAAATTGCTCATATCCTATTGTTACAACACACAACAATAGTAACACAAATAAAATTAATCAAAAGAACTTCCTGAGACTTGCTCCAAATGGTCTTTCATGTCTACAAGATTAGCTCGATTACATAACCAACCACTAATATGAATAGAACTGTCATGTTAAATATGTTACCAAACAAAAAGAATCTAGTTGTTACAGAGTGAATTAGCTATATTGTGGTCAATGCGACCTGTAGTAGGAGTCAAAAGCTGTACCAGTAGATCAAATTGTTGTCATCAAGTGGTAGAGGTTGGACATAGGGAAAGACTAGAAAATGGTTAGCTCACTGTGTTGTGACACTTTTGGCAAGATTGCGAGGTTGATCAACATTGTATCCACGTAGTACAGTCAGATGATAGGCCAATAACTGAGCAAGACAAACGACAAACACAAGAAAATAGTTGAGCTCACTGTAAAATCTCAAACAAAAATTAAAATAACTGGAGGACAGGAAAGCTGATGTGCAGCAACTATCACGATTCATAAAATTTCACAGAAGTTACTGACATTGAAAGCTGAAATTTTTAGGTCTGCATTAGATTTTGTATCATGAGGAAACAAACTTTTTCCAGATTCCCACTTTTCCACAAACTTGCCAAAATGCACACATAGACCGTATACGTAACATTACATGTATACAAGGTAAAATAAGTTCTTAAAAGAAAGAGCCAGAGAGAAACAGTAAACGTATCCGAAAAAGAAGAAAAAATGTTTAGAGCTACGAAGAATGCTGACGCTGTATAGTTGTCACCCAATAATCACTAAAAGTTCTTATTTCACTGTTTCACTGAACTATGCGCCTAAAGCAGAGTAGAAACATTACCTGTAATGGAACTATATTAATTACGGGCTGCAAACAGTCCGCAACATGTGGAACTTCAATCACTCGAGATGATCCACCAACAGAAACAGATGCTGCATCTCCTTCTGTGCACATCACTATCAGTCGACCTTTCCGTGCATGAAGTTGTTGAATGACTGACTGTTGTTTGCTGCGCACCAACCAAATTTGTTAAAAAACTGGCATTCACAGTCATGACACTCTCATTATTAGTTAAAGACTGACCTAAAACAGGAATCACGGGTGGCGATTACTACAATAGGGAGATTTTCATCAACCAAAGCCAAGGGACCATGTTTCATCTCTCCAGCAAGTATACCTTCACTGTGCATGAGTGCCACCTCCTTTACCTTCAAAGCACCTTCAAGAGCTGTTGCATAGTTGTAACCTCTTCCAAAAACAAGAAGTGATTGCTCAGCAATTAGCAGCTTAGCAAGATCCTTCATTTCTTCATCAAGCTTGAGCACCTCTTTCACTTTGCCTGAAATTCATGCATAACGTAGCATACAAGAACCATGATGATCCCATACATATTTAAGGACAAATAGAAACATGAATGCTAGCACCAAATGAAAACTTACGTGGCAAGTCAAATAGACCATCAATTATTGCTTCTCTTCTTGCTTGATTTGAGAGTGTATCACCTCCAATTGCAAGAGCTAACATGGCCATCACAACAATTTGGCTCGTGTATGCCTGTTTATCAAAGAGGTAATTGAGAAGCCAACGCGAAAAGTGACCACTAAACTTCAAGGAACCATGATATACCTACCTTAGTACTTGCAACTCCTATCTCACAGCCCGCATTTATGTGAACGCCACAGTGAGTGTGCCTAGCAATTGCGCTACCAACAGTATTTGTAATGCCAACACATAATGCGCCATTTTCCAGAGCATACTCTAATGCAAGCAGAGTGTCAGCAGTTTCCCCTGATTGACTAACGAATACAGCCGTATCTTCTCTATATATTGGCCCTTGTCTGTCCACTAAATCACTGGCAATCTCCATGGTTACAGGAATACCTAAATTAGAGAAATAAAACTAGTGAGACCAAAGGTACTCCAGAATCTACGCTTTATCCCTTGTGATAGAGCTCAAAAAACTTCATTATAAGTATAAACAACTAACCAGAAAGCTCTTCCACGATGGATCTTGCAGCAAGAGCTGCATTGTAACTAGTGCCGCACCCAACAAAAACGATTCTCCTGCTTCTTCTTATGGTTTTGAGCTGATCCTTCAGGCCCCCCAAGAGAACAGTCTTGGCTTTACATGATCCACCACGTATAAGTCTCCCTCGCATAGTCGTCGTTACAGATTCTGGCTGCTCATGAATTTCTTTTTGCATGTAGTGCTCATACTTGCCTTTGTTTATCTGTTCTACCTCCAATTCCAAAATGGATAAGGCACGCTGAACAGAAGCAGGTCTACCAAGAGCACCACCATGGTTATTCTTAGCCTGGTCAAATTTGTAAATTGACACGCCTCCATCCTGACTCAACAGAAAGCAAAAAGTTATGAAAGCCCACTCTATACTTATCTAAAAAAAAAAAATAGAAGCCCACTCTATAAGCGACCAAGGAAGAAGAAAAGGCAAAATGTGGATGTGCATGGATTAATGATTAAGTGCTTCTTCTTACTTAAAATGCATGTACTTCTTGATTCGGAGTTCTGTTAGGCCCTTCACGGCAAGGTGGACGTAAAGAAATTGATCCTGGGCTTAACTCAACCCCAAAAGCTAGTTCGTGAGCGGAGGATTGCCTAAGACCAAATAAGGAGACCACTCATCCCATTAACCACTGATGTGGGGCTTCTTCACATCCCCTTGGGCTTTTAAATATGGGGGCCCACCATCGGGTGGGATGGGTCCTGCTCTGATACCATGTAAATAAATTGCTCTTGGGCCTAACTCAACCCCAAAAGCTATGAGGAGAAAATTGCCCAAGACCATATAAGGAGACCACCTATCCCATTAATCACCAAAAGACTTGGTGAAGATTCCTACACATACTGCAACCATCTAAATAGACGTTAATCATAGATTCCAATAGCTTGTCTAAACCCACTGAATCTATGTTCTAGATGAAAAATTGTGGCGAAACACCATGTGAGCCGTAGTTCAACAGGTCATGAATGTGCTTCCCAATCGTTACCCCACTTTGCTAATCAGAATGCACCAAATGCTGACAAACTTATTCAATCTTTGATGACTGCGCAATCTTAACATCCACGTTTCTAGTAATTCATTTTATGGATGCATTGGACCTTGGAAATTCCATATTTACTTCCATTGATTTGGATTAGTCGTCAATTGTTCTATAGGACTTACCATTCTCTTTGTTAGTTATCTCAATACAGTATAACACTCCTCTAGTACTTCATTGCACCATCCTTTTTCAATTCGGTTTGTTATATCTATCATGTTATTCTCCAAAAAGACTCTCCCTAATCTATGAATTGCCGGAATTTAGACACCACAATCCCGTGTAGTCCATTTAACATTCATTTGTTTATGGAGCTAACATGATCCCAAAAAAAAAAAAAAGAGGAGGAAAGGGGGAAATCAGTAAACCACCGCAATTTGGTATCTACTACAAACTTTCAGCAACAAATTCGTAGGGAACTCTGAAATTTGATCTAAGAGAAAATATTGTAAGTATTAGAATGAAATGGGCCCAAATTGAGTGGAAAAAATATCGAGGATTAATATAGCCAATGCCAAACTAGATTGGGATTGAGGCATATTTTTTGTTGTTTGAGTGATCCATTCGCCCGTATATTCTATGGCTTTCTGCTCATCTTACCTCTTATCTCAGCTACATTTACTGTTTATGCAAGTTGTTACAATCTGTCCAAGTCCTAAACAGTTTCAAAATACCATTTAGCAATTGCTCCCTCTCTCTCATCGGTAAAAAATTTAATCCTGGAAGGAGCATTTTCCCCTCAAGTTAATTAATGCTTGGTGCAGAGATCTTAAAGAAGATTCTGTATCATATCCTACCTCGTCACACAAAAAACAAGACGCACCTCATAACTCTTCATTCCAGCAATATTGGTCTGATAGCGCAATCCTTTCGCCACGATGCTCTAAATAGTGCATCAAAATCAACATTACAAGAACTGAGGCTCTCATACTTCTCTAGTACGTGTACACCCAGCTTTTGGCTGATAGCAAGTACGGGTAAGTATCGAGCATGCGTCTCTAGCTTTTAGCATGTTTTTAGTGTATTTTGGAGGAGTTGCACAACCCATTACCCCTAACAAATTCACTAAAAACTAAAGAAAAGGGCCCACATGTCATCACCATCCCACTCCATACAAGTTAAAAAAATCATATGGGTTACCCGCTCCTGTGCCTAGTGACTCCAGATGTATGACTCAGGAACAAGTTGGTTGCATATGGGTTTTTTATGTAGTTGGGTTGGATTTAAATGGAGCTGTTGTAAAAATGAAATCGGGTTTGTTGGAGATTTCCGTTAAGACGGGTATATTTGAAAACTTTAATGACGGGAGGGGTATTTTTGACCCAAATTTGTAATGGAGGATATCTTTAACACTTTTCCCAAAGTAGAGGGGCATTTTTGACCCTTTTCCCATAATATTAACTAGAAAAGAGACTTCTAAAATATTTCAGTTTCATCTGCATCTATGATGAACCAACTAAGATTCAGTTTTTGTGTTCACAGAATGAAGAGGTGGTATATTACCAAAGAGAGTTGCTCAAATTAGAAGGAAATAGTATCACAATTCACAGTTAGCTTAGTCGTCATGAGCTCCATTTTCTAATGGAAAATAGCCTCGAAATTAACAATAAGGGAGTACCTTGATGTGAACAACTTCGCCATCCTCAATTACCAAGACCTTCTTAGTATGTTCAACCAAAGCATTAGCATCACTGGACAAGAATAATTCCTTTGGTTGCCCATTGCTTGAAGGAAATTTAGCATCACTAAATGATGATCCTGCTGAGGCCTCTTCTTCTAAGTCCTGGAATCAAAGAATGCACTTTAACGTGTGAGCCTATGGATTGCACAGTCAAGTAAATTTCATCCATTGACCATTTAGGTTAAAATCCATCCTATATGAACATGAGATCCTAAATGGGTCAAGAACAGTCAGCTCTACATAATGGGACCATAGGACGATAGCCTAATCCAAGATAAGCCAAACCTGAA
>NC_081348.1:6364366-6390383 GCF_029784015.1 Lycium ferocissimum
GAAAAGGCATGTCAGTAAAGCAAAAGGCACAAAAGAAATTTGAAAACCCACCGAATAATCTTCTTCTATAAATAAATCGTCTTTTTTTCTTTCCTCCTTTATTTTGGATAACCGAGAAATCACATATGTGTTTAGCCGGTTTGTCGTGCACAGGTTAGAAACTTGGGGGAGTCTTGATCCACCCCTCTACCCTTCTGCGACTTAAATACCAGGCTTTAATCAGCAGCATGTTTTGAAAACGGGACGTGTGCTACCACACACTGTGCGCTGGAGCTTTTGAAATCGTGTTCTGTGCTACCACAGTCTCGTGACAAATGCTACCATTAATCGAACTAGTTCACCATCTGTCAGCAACAGTACTTCTCACTTTATATACCTTATAGCACATTACAATCACATATTTAGCAGAAGAATGCATCCGCTTACTGAGTTGGTTTCCCAACTGACCATAATTCGTTGAAGTACCAATTAGAGGCGTGCTGTCAACAAATTGAATTAGAACAATTTAACATAATTAAATCCATCAAGTTAAACCCTTTCCCTAAGTAGAGTAATTTAACATTCCTGCTTTACCGTCCTTCTCATCCCACACTCCTCCAACACATGAATAGAAAATAGAAAGAAATTAATAAAACAAAAAAGCATCAGCATTGATGCATGAAACTATAACAAATAAACGGGATCATTATCAAAATGATCATAAGTCAGAGGTATCACTATTACTTTTCTAATAACAAATTTGTTAAACAATTACAACTTGTCTAGCAAATTAAACTCTTTCCACTAATTTTGTGTCACCTTTTCTTCTCATCCAGCACATACAGTAATACAGATAACAAAAAATTACCCAGATCAGAGCAAGAATTATTAACAGAAACAAACTTAACCCCATAAAGTCAATACCTTTCGCTAATAAACTATCATAAAATTTCAATATAACTGTCAACAATTCCACAATTATTAACAGAAACAAACTTAACCCCATAAAGTCAATACCTTTCGCTAATAAACTATCATAAAAATCTCAATATAACTGTCAACAATTCCACAAACATAAAATTCTTTTAAGATATAAAGAATTAAGAGCACCCAGATCAATGCATGAAACCAAATCAGGGTGTCTAAAAAAAGAACCATTAATCACCCATAAAAATAAAAATAAAATAGAATAATGGTTACCTTGATATACAGATTTGACAAGAGATTCAATATTGCCTTCTTGACGAAATACAAGAGATTCAGAATTGAGATTTGAAGAATCAATTGAAATTCCAGCAGAATCATACCCTCTATACTCTAAACGTCTCAAACCATTAAATAGAACTTCAAGAATGTAACGTCTCTCTCTTGTCACATTATAATTCAAGTATGCAAATATTCCACACATTCTTTTTTTTTTTTTTTTTTGGAACCTTAGTACTCTTTTTTCAAGAAAAATTTGATGCAATCAAGAAAGGATGGTTTGATTTGAAAAAAAATAGAGAGACAGTTATATACTAGTGTTGTCAAGTAGTAGTAATAATATAGGAAGGCACATGAGGAAGAGGAGGAAGGTGACGAGATTTGACTATTGACTTTTCAATGTTGATTGGGATTTCAACAGACCATTCCAACTAATGAAATTTTGACACGTCATTTCAAGACAACAATGCTTTAGTTGTGACTTGTGATTTTTGAGTTGTAACCACTGTTGATTTTTTTGGTTATTGCTACTTAACAACATTGTAAAGATATCATTAACAATTTGATTGTCATTAAATTGCTTTAAATGGCTTTAATGACTTTTTTGGTCAAAAGGAAATTACTATATTAATACTACTACTCCCTCCGTCTCACAATATTTGTCAAAATGCTACCTTAGAAATGCTTTCTTAACAGGCGTATAAATGAAAAATGCGAAAAATATTTTGAGACAGAGGGAGTAGAAAATAGGGAAAGGATTTTTCTCGGCACTATAGTCTCAGCTCCCAGTAAAGAACATTACGAGGATCTGTGGCCTTTGTTTCACTGAAGAATAAGGTGGTAGGGCCCAAAAGTTTTTTCTAAGTGACAGAGCCTTTATTTTCTTTTCCATTTATTTTGCTCCAAAAATTACTAATGATGGGATTAGCAAACGCATGGGTGTCTCTTTGTATTTTTAAAAGCTTCAGGGTTAAGTTTTAAACTTTTCAAAAAAAAAAATCTTTCTCTTTTCTTCTTTCATGTTCTTCTTCTCAGAAATCACTCCCATCTCATTCCTTCTTCTTCTATGTGTGCAATTGTCGAACTTGACGTATATATGCATTCTGGTTCTTTGAAAAACATGAAGAAGGAGATGGAAACCATTGACGGCCATTAACAAAGCTTCGAAGCTCTAATTCAAAAATGTGGGTTACCACAAACGAGCTTCGTTTTGATTGTGTGATACCTCAAAAAAAATCAGAACATCGAGGATAATTTATATCTGAAATTTGCTATTTTGTTGAGATTTGACATGAATTTGGAACGATTTATAACAACTCTCAAGGTTGAAGAAGATGATTGTTCAAATTTTGGATTAATGCAGTGGACCTCTATTTCACATGGGGGATATCTCAATCTCAAATGAACCGGAACGTGAAGGGGAGCTCATATTTGAAATTTAAAACAGTTTGGTTAAGATTTGACATAGTTTCGGATTAAATTACAGCAGTTGTTTATGAAACAGGGACCTTTCAACATGTATCACAATATTTATTTATGAACATTTCTGCTTTCTAATGAGAAATTAACCTTGAACGCAAAAGCCTAGTAATTTCTATTGAGGAAGAAAAGATTGTAAAATTGGGTGTGATTTAATTAATTTAAAATGTGGAATCAATTACAAAAAGCCACGTGCCTTTTAAAAAGAGTCAAATTTAACCTGTTAGTTTGAGGGGTATGTTTGAGCCCAAAAATAAACTTTAGGGGTATTTTTATCAAAAGTGGAAGGATGGTATTTATGAGCCTTTTTATTAGGGGTGTACAAAGAAATTCGACAAATCGCATCAAACCGATAATCCAAGTCAAATCGGAAAAAAAAACTCGATTAGTGATTTTGTTTGACTTGGTTTGATATTAGGAAAAAAAAGGGTCTATAATTGGTTTGGTTTAGTTTTAACTAAAAAAAATCAAATCGAAACAAACCAACCTGACATTACTTATATACAACTTTTAGTACTCCCTCTGTCCCAATTTCTGTGATACACTTTCCTTTTTAATCAGTCCCAAAAAGAATGATACATTTCTATATTTAGAAATAATTTAGCTTAAAACTTCCTTATTTACCCTTAATGAACTGATTTACAGTCACACAAATATCTGTAGGTTATTTTAGACCACAAGTTTTAAAAGTTTTCCTTTCTTTCTTAAACTCCGTGTTAAGACAAACTATATCACATAAATTGGGACGGAGAAAGTAATACTTTGTACATAAAAATACGAATTTGTAACGTAATTTATAAATATTTCTTAAATTTAATCATAGTTTTTATCTTTGAACATAATATTTCAAGCTTGACTTAGAATTTTGGATGATGGTCCAATAAGTTTTATAGCCAAGAGATATTAGTAACTAAGACAAAATCCAAATCAAAATCAAATCAATACTAATGCTAACAAAAGAAATTCAATTCTAACACTAGGAATGACAATAATGTTGGTAAAAATATATAACTCAATTTTTTTCTTTCTTTGTCATGTAATTAATACTTATTAGCCGTATTTATTTTACCATGATTTATTAGTTTTAGATTATGATCATTTTCATTATGCTTATTAATCAGCACTATTTATTTTATGTGATTTCATTATCTTTTTTGTTGAATATTTAATTACAATGTCATCACTCATTTCACTTTTTGTGTTATTTTCTTAAGAAACACCTCAATTATATAGTTGTATCTTATTAGGACTAAATTTAAAGAAAAAATTATATGTTTTATATGAACACTTTTTTGAAAAAACCTCGAGAAAACCCGAGGTTGAAAAATTCGACTTTTGTTGGTTTGGTCTAGTTTGTAGATTTAAGAACCCGACACAATTGGTTTGGTTTGGTATTTGAAAAACCCGACTTTTGTTGGTTTAATCTGGTTTATAGGTTTAAAAACGTGACACAATTGATTTGGTTTGGCATTTGAAAGACTCGAACCAACCAGGTCCATGTACACCCCTATTTTTTACATAGATTAGGGATATTTATGAGCCTTTCTGTTAAAGTAATAAGTGTTAAAGGTGTTATAACTACACAAATATTAAGTCATATTTAAAATCATAAATTTCAAAAAAAATATTTTTTTATTAAATTTTGTGTCATGTTGAACTGCGACAAACAAATTGAAATGAATGAAATTGTGGAAGGGAGCAGCAAAGGGGATTCATCATACATAGCTCTAAGTCTACCACTAGCTAGCGGTAGGAAAAGGATTATCTTTCTTGTCGGTAAATCGCTTCTAAGGCCATCTCCAACTCTTCACTCCAAATCTTTACTTCAAAATGGAGTAACTCCAAAATGGAGTAAACTAACTCCAACCATTACTCTAAAAAATAATATTTCTTTTTATATTCTTCTCTTTCTTCTATATTATATTATTATCTTTTATTTAAATTTTATTTTCTTATTTTCAATAAAAAAATCCTATCTTTTTTTCTTTTTTACATATTCATCCCATATAATTCGTATTTCTTTCTTATATAACCATTTAAAATAAAATTATTTTATACGATAACTTTTTAAATAATATAATTTGTAAGCAAATGTTATAGACTATACATATTAACGGATAATTCAAGTAAAAGTGAAATCATTGAGATACAAGATAATTCAATACATATTACATTATGGTAAAATAATATATGCACGAAAATTAATTTATCAAAATTATACGCCAAAATTAAGATGTAAAATTAATATTATAAAGATATTACATAAACATAATTAGGTATATATAATATGATAAATTAAAAGGGTTAAGTAATAAAATAATAGGGAATAGTGATGCAGTGGATGAATAGTGTCGCTCCAAATTTGGAGTGACACTGTTCACCCTCCAAAATGGAGGCAAATTTGCAGCTGGGTTGGAGCAAAATTCCTCTACTTTTGACTCCAAAAATGGAGTTTGGAGGTAAAAATGGAGGTGGGTCGGAGATAACCTAAAGCTAAAATTGAGATCATCACTATTGAGCTCTTTTCTCTCTAATAATAATTGTAGAAGAGGTGATAAGTTGATTTTATGGAAAAGAGATATTAGTGACTCGTGAGTATTAGCTCGATAACAGTATCGTGGTTACGATTTGTTTGTTTGATAATTTTGGTTTGGGTTAAGGGAAGACCATTAAGGTTTCAATTATTTTTGTGAGTGAACTATAAGTATTATGGCACTGAAAGATTTTCTTCATTTTATAAATAGAGAACCAATCTGCGCACCAGCATGCTGCAAATTATGTGTTTCCCCAAGTAACTCCACCATTCCAATCTAATCTCTACTCTAGACTCGAGTCACTATATCTATTACGTACGTAGTTGACTTCTATGTTGCTCAGACTCTTCAAAAATGTCGATGGGTGCGTGTCGGATTCGTAAAAAATAGTGCATTTTTAGAGGATCCGACACGGGTACGACAACAATTTTGAAGAGTCCAAGCAACTTAGGTTGACTTGAACAAACTTTATTATGATCGTAATACTATTAGCATCTGAAACCAATTCCTTTATGTTATACCTCGCATTTTGTACGTTGAGATATTCCGGCGAGTGGCGGAAAGTTAACGACGGGGCTATTTTAGAACTTTGTTTTAAGGTACGAAGTCGTTTGTGATTTTATTGAATGGAAATGTTAAAGAAAATTTGGGGTTAAAAATGAATTTTGGAAAGTTAAAAAGTTCATGAAATTAAAGGCCAAGGTGAAGTGGGCCATAGGGCCACATGTGGTTATTACTTATGGGAGCAAAAGATGATAAATTGAATCATCTTTGTCATTTTCACATAAGGAAATTTCTAGAAAATTAAGAGAAAAAAGAGAAAGAAAAAGAAGGAAAAACGTCAAAGAGTGCACATGACTAAGTCATGTGCACATGGTTATATATATATATATATATATATATATATGTCATGAAAAAAAACCAAGACCAATTAATCTTCCCGTTTTCTTGAAAAAATCAAGAAAGATGAAGAAGAGAGAGACCATTCGGCCAAGAGGGCTGAACATGTCCCTCAAGTTTTGCCAGAAAAATAATTTCTTCTAGCCTTTCTATTAAATGGAAGGTCCTCGTCGACGTGGAGTAGTTGTTGGAACAAGAAAACCATAGTTCTTGCAAGTAGAATCTGAGCAGAAGGAAGTTGGAGGGAAAGGTAAGATTCAATCTTCATTTTCATATGTTATGGATGGTTTGTATGTGTTGTGGAGTGTTGAAATGAATTAAAAATGAAAATATGGATGTTGAAGTTGAGCCATGAATGTTGATGTTGGCCGTGCATGTGTGTTGTATGTCGAGGAGTGATGCATTAATTCTAATTAGCATGTTGGAAGGTTTCGGGTTTTGGCATATTGTTCGAATTGTCTTGAATACTTTGTGGATTGTTCGGAATATTCTTAAATCTTATTTGGATGTTTGTTGGTTTGGTTGTTGTTGAATAATTGGCCGAGTTAAATTCTAGGGTTGATGGATTTGGGGGGAAGTCTTTGTAGAAATTTCGGTAGATAGAAGTGTTCACAAACTCAACCATAATGCTAATTCTTGTTTGGTAAATGTGACCAAATTGTAGATTACGAGTGAATTTAGAGCTCGAGTTTGGAGTATGGCGGAAAAAGGCGGAAAAGGTATGTAAGGCTTTACTTTTGTAACTTTGGCATGTCCTGAACATAATAGGTTTGGATACGAGCCTCGGGGACTGCTCCATCTCAGAAACCTAAGTTTGAATTTAACCACTATTCATTCAATAGAATTGAATTAGACTTTCTATGTTTCCTTTGGAAAGGTAGCTTGAATATATGTGACTTTCCGCAAAGCTGACACGGAATGTCCCAAACCTTGCTAGGTAACTTTATTAAGCCTAGGATTCTAAAGGTAGGTATTCCTTCGAGAGGTCGTAAATGTTCTCCAGGATGTCCATATGTTGCAAAGACCAAATTTTAAGAGGTTGAAAGCCTTTATGCCTGAAACGATGAATATGGCTTATAATGATAACAATGACGTCAAATATGAAGAAATGCCTATGACGAATATGTCGACGATACGTTTACACTACGAATGTAATAACGTGAGACGTGTTAAAGGCTTCCATAACGTTCTCATTTTAAACGTTAGGAGTAATGGTTTAAGGCATGATTTTCTTTTTAAGTTTGCAAATGTTTTCCAAAATATTCATTTTTCTCAAAAACCAAGTTTGATGATTTTGAAAGCTTTTATGACTAAAACGATTGAACACGATTCTACGATGACAAGGATGATGCCGGATATGAGAAAATGTCTATGACGAATACGTCAAGGATATGTATATGCACATGGGATGGGGAAGGGATACATGGGGGAATTGGGGAGGAAACATGTTTCATTGCCACTGGTCAAGCGGCTTATCATCCGGACGGGATTTATGGGCGGGCGGAGTATTTTCGCTATGTGTGGGCGGCGCGTCGTTCGGCGCTATGACATGATACGCTATGATATGACATGATATATACATGATATGACATGATCTATTTATGATATGACATGATATGCCATGATATGACATGATACGCTATAATATGACATGATACGCTATGATATGACATGATACGCTATGATATGACATGATACGCCATGATATGACATGATACGCTATGATATGACATGATATGCCATGATATGACATGATACGCTATGATATGACATGATACGCTATGATATGACATGATATGACATGATACGCTATGATATGACATGATATGCCATGATATGACATGATATGCTATGATATGACATGATATGCCATGATATGACATGATACGCTATGATATGACATGATACGCTATGTTATGACATGATATGCCATGATATGACATGATACGCTATGATATGACATGATACGCTATGATATGACATGATGCGATATAAGTTCGACTTTCTATTCCTATGAAAAAGAGGTTTTAAAAAAAAAAAAAAAACAGGCATGCGTGGTGTCAAGCCAAAAGGGCATTCACATGTACGGAGTTACTCTCTTACCTCATTATCAGTTCTACGATCCCATGACGCTTATATTCATGCTTTATCGCTCGGTATCTGCATTTCTGTACCTTACATACTCGGTACATATTAAAATGCGACCCCGCTTTCTTCGAGTGCGTTCGTGCCGCCGCGCGGTACGCCGAGTGGTGAAGACATTAGAGGTGTTCGACGAGATTGGCGAGAAAACTCCATTTTCTCCCGGTCTTTGCCGAGTCAGGTGCACGTGTGCTATGGTATACGACTATGTTAGAGACTTTGCGGACGAGTCATGTATATAAGATGTCGGTTGTGAGCGGCTATAAGCCGTCGTATTGTTATACATGATATTACAGATTTTGTACGGTCGCATGAGTTGTGTTTGATTTGAAATTGACATAAAAGTATGTTCGTTTGTTCAAATTTTATTATGTATTTATGATTTGGTCGAGGCCCAATATGAATACAAGTATTACGATAAGTACGAGGTTCGCTCGACCTAGATAAAGTCGGGTGCCCATATTTATCGGAAATTGGGGTGTGACACTTTATTAAGAATACTAGATTTTTTTTTATTTTTTTAATTAATTACCACTAAGTAGGGCTTAGTGGTTTTATTTTATTAAGATATATATATATATACAAAGCGAGATAAAACAAAGCAACAAAGACAAAATGCTAAAAGACACTTTCCTAATCTGTACGTCTAAAGCATCGACCGACGGTTGCCTAATTCTCTCCCATTGCCGATTCAAGTACACCGGTGACGAGCGCCGGTTCTTTCTAAGCTGGAGGCATAAGGTTGCGTCGGAGCTCTCTCGTCGCATTTCGGAAGCAAACCATCTTCAAGGTAAGAACTTGACATCTTTGTGATTTCACTTTAATCGCACCTAAAAATCTCTCACAGTGCGATTGAAATCAAATCCATGGAGTAACAAACTCGTGAGAAGATGAAGTTGAAGCAAATGAAGGGTGGTTCGGATACTGGGTTGCACAAGTTCGAGCTATCATGACCGGATTCGATTCATCAATGGTAAAATTCTTTGGCTTAAAAGTTAGTCCCAAAATCTTAACTGCGATTGCAAGAAAAGTTTTTGAGATTCCCTTGTTGAGCTAAGAAATTGCACTGTCGTTCATGTGTTGCTTGTATTTGTTGTTGACGCTATTTGGGTGGCTATGAATGTGTACTGATGTCTTGTATTTGTTGTTGTAAGTGTTTGAAATTTTCTGATTTTTAATCATACTTTGGTACTACTGTAATTCTGCTACTTTACCATCTCTAAAACTTGATGGAATGAGCTAACGCTAATACCACCATTAAAGTCTTATTAATAGCTAGATAACAGAAATTACTAAGTATCTACTTGAAAATTGTTGTTCCTTGTTGTTCTGATCCTGAGATTTGGTATCTGCTGCTTTTCCATGTTAATGATTTTTCTTCCTGCACTAGGCAATTCTGAAAAATTATTAAATCTAGAAGTACCTGCAAAATCAAAAGCTAGGTTAGTCATAAAATCAGCCAAGTAGTTTCCCTCTCTCGACACATGTTGTATTGTCACTTCATGGTGGTCCTTTAGGTCCTTAATTCTGTTCGCCGGTGTGGCAACACACGCGAGCTTTCCATCTACCCTCCGAGTTCTTGAGCAGCATAGAATCGGTTTCAATTGTCCTTGGTAGGTAGTTCTTAGAGACACATAAAGAACCGGTCCTCGTCGTTGCACTTGCCTCGACTACATTAGTTGTCTCCCCTATCTCCCCCATTGAGCATACACCGGTCTCCCCTCGATCCCTCACACAGAAACCATAGGAGCTGGGACCAGGGTTTCACTTTTGACTCCATACGTATTCCACTTATGCTTTAGCACCTGTCTGCCCGAGCAACCTCATTACCACGATTCTAGTCGCATAATACTAGACTTAGATCCTTCTAGAGAAATCTAACCATCTCTGGCCATAAGAATGGTATATTCTTAAGCCAAGGATATCTTTTGCTAGATAGTACAAGTTGTTGTTCACTTCGTACACCCCTTTCTGTTAAAACTGTTGATCACCGTGTTTGACATTATTCCTTCTCTTCCACAACTCCCAAGTTACCATGGCAGCCTTTGCTTGGAGGGGTGGTTTAAGTTTGTCTCCATTCTGTATTCACATGCGATAACACAGTGATGAGTTTGAATAAGACTTATATATAGCTTTCTTTAGCCATCGCCAAACATTGTCCGGACCTACTCACTTTGCAAAATTTCTGTTACAAATAGATGATGAATTGTTTCCTCTTTGAGGACTAGGACAAATAGCATCTAGAAACAAAAAAAGAAATTTTCATTCTCTTTCTTCGGTCATGCAGCCAGGAAGTTTGAATTTCCATAGTCTCCAAAGGAAAGGAAATTTTGAAAGGGTTTCCTTTAATCCACATATGTTTATACTCTCTGTTCGGCCTCTCTATGCAGAAGTAACTCCCGCACTATTAACGGTAAAATTACGATGTAGTAGCCATCCACCGGGGGTTTATCCCGATATCCATATAAGTGATGGTGAATCTACGATTTAATGTGATCCTGATCTCTGAGGAAATTCTGTTGTAATATATCTTATTCCAATTTCCATCATCACCATTCACCACTTATCCATTCCTCGTTGATAGGATATAAGTACGGCACCACGTGATATAATGCCCCCAATTTTGTCAATTTTCATGCCACACGTTGGGAACTGTTGTATTATCTCCCGCTTTTGTGTTCATGTTCTCTGATTTCTCTAGCTTGATACATCTTTTCCATACTTGTGATCTCTTTCATGTACTAAAGTTAGGATTACTTTCTTCTGATATTTATTCCATATA
Organism: Lycium ferocissimum; assembly: GCF_029784015.1. Classification (NCBI taxonomy): domain Eukaryota; kingdom Viridiplantae; phylum Streptophyta; class Magnoliopsida; order Solanales; family Solanaceae; genus Lycium; species Lycium ferocissimum. The sequence goes on from NC_081348.1 coordinate 6,375,386, forward strand.
GTTTGACCATAATGTACTTGTTGTTCGAATCTCCACCATAATTTAGCAAATAGCGCCTTGGAAACATCAAATAGAGAGATTTAAAACCCGAACCTCTTCCTGTGTTGGAATACAAATGTTCTGCCATGTGGACCAGTGTCTGCTTTTTGCCTCTTCCTTATTACTCCAGTAGTACTTAGCAAAGATCTTGTGAATTTCATGAATGACACATTTAGGAGGGGCCGATGCGAGGTAGGTGAATTGGCATACTTTGCGTACACTTCTAATTAGAGAGTAGCTTTTCCTCGAAAGATAGCAGTTTTCCTTTCCATGATAAAATTCTACTTTTCACATGCTATTTATTCTTCGCAAAAACATCTTCTTCTTAGAATGGGTAATTGGACAAGCGAGTAAGTAAATGGGAAATGCCCTTTGGTAAAACCCGTTACGGTACTTGTTGATTGAATTAGTTCGTTTTCCTTCGCGTACATGTAATAGGAGCTTTTAGCATTGTTTATGAGTTGTCGAGAAGATTGCTCTACTTATCGGATACACTCCGTTACATGCCTTTCAAAGATTCTAAATCAGCAGATGCAAATATGATGGTATCATCTGCATATGCTAAATGATTCAGTGGATTAGTCCATTTAGGCATCCCATACCCTATAAAGCTCCTATCTTCAAAAAGAGAGTTCAATGCCCTTGACAAAACTTCCGCAGATATTAAAAATAAGGCCGGTGATAGAGGGTCCTTGTTTCACTCCTCTGGTTGATTGAAAGAACCGGTACAACGACCATTTAAAGGATAGAGTACAATTGTTTGCCACCGACCTCCAAATCGGTGTAATAAATGTTCGGCAATCCCATATTTCGCTTAAAACATGCAAAGATACTTCAAGAGACCTATCATATGCTTTTGCCATATCTAATTTCAATACTACATTGTTGGGCTTCCTCTAACTGCGATATACGAGACTATTCTCCGGGTTAGGAGAATATTCAAAAAATGTTCTCTCATTTTTTACAAATCTGGATTGATTGGATGATATAATACTAGGGAGTATATCTTCCAATCTATCATGTTTGACCTTGACATCACTTTATTAATGAAGTTTGACGGTTATTGCCTCGAGTACGTAAAGGCGAGAGCCTTTAATTGTTTCTTTGGAATTAGTACTAGGTTAGTATGTGTTATGGATTTTTAAAACTGCTCCATCAAAAGCTAGTACCGTAGCATGAACATCTCTCTTATATCCAACCAACGATAAAAAACCATGAAGCCATCGGGTCACTAATCTTGTCTCCATTCAACTCATTTACTGCCCTCTTCACTTCCTCCTTAGTTGGATATGTGCACAACTTAATGTTTTGATCATGTGATATCATAGAAGGGACATGATGCAGTAAATTAGAAACATCTGGATCACCATCCTGAGTAAATTGCTTTTTGAAGTAATTGATTGCCTCCTCTGAAATTTGCTCTCTATCAACTAGCCAGTTCCCACAGCTATCTTGAATTCTATTTAGTTGCAATTTCCTCCTTCGCCCAGTGACATAGTTATGAAAGAAACTGGTATTTCTATCCTTCATGTATTACCGTGAAAATCTGACTTTATGTTTTATCACATTCTTCTAAGTTAAGATATTTTTTCAATTCTGCTTGAACTTTTTGAAGAACAATCCTATTAATGATGGTTGGCTCCTCTTCAAATAATTGTTCCTTCACTTTAACTACTTCCTCCCTGATTGTAAGTTGCTTGAAAATATCCCCATAGGTCTCTGCTATTTAGGACGAGCCTTTAAAGATTTTTCATCTTATGTTTAAAAGCCAAATATGGAGATCCTAAAGTCGTATTCGAGTTCGCCTTACTACTTCTTTAAAATGAATATGTTGTACCCCGAAATTTAAAAACACGAAAGGTTTTACAACATTGGTCACTTTCTCACCACAGACAATATCATAGGGCGTGATCGATCGTTTTAATGAGGTGTTCATTTGATACGAGGAAAAGATCTCTTGGTAATTGATTAGCTAAGACCACAATCCAACCTTTTAAAAATACAATCTTCATTGCTCTCCCATTCCACGAGGTAAATGGACTTCCTTTGTAACGGAATCAAATAGTTCACAAGAGTTTATACGAATGCAAAATCTTCACTTTCATTAAGTGTAAGCGGGAAGTCCGCTAATTTTTCTTATACGATAGAATAGCATTAAAGTCCCCCGCCCCACCGTCCATGGTAGGTTCATTGATCTGCTAAGTATGTAGATTCTCCCATAACTCTTGCCTCTCCATTTACATTTGCATAGACAAAAGTGATATGTCTTGGCCAATATCTTTGATTCAATTTAAAGGTAATTTGCTTTCAGGTATTCAAAATGAGCTCCCATTGAGGCAATTTCGTCCATGAATACCCATATCTTACCATTTTGATTTTGTCATTGTGACCATCCGAGTCTCCTTTTGTACTTTTGTAAATGTCTACAATGTTTGAAAAGCTTCCATGAGAGCAACAATGTAACACTTATCTTGTTTTTGTAAAATGACAAGCTGAAAAGCTTCTTGGTATTCAACGATCTAATATTCCAAATTAGTGATTTTAACATCATTTGGATTTAGAAATGCGATTCTCTTTGGTAATACCCTCTTGACTTGTGGGACTTCTTGATTCTTTGCTTTTTTGACACTTTTTCCAAAAGCATTTGGGGATATCGGCATCCTCTTAATGTTTGATGATGTTATTGTCAATGTTAGCTTTTACTCTTTCTGTTTGTTCTAGTTCTGATGCCTTTTACTTATGTTTGCCTTTGTGACCTTGTGAGACAATATCATGTAAAGCTTGCCTTTGGATTGGTGTGGTGTTCATACTACTCTGTGATCTGTGACATTTTTTCCTCCTGATCCACATTTGTAGCCTTATGTTTATGCTTACTTCCTCATTATTCACCATTTTGCCTTTGGTCTTTGTTATGACTTTCATTTTTTGCACCTTTCATTGCTCTTTTCACGTATCATTCTCTTCGTTATCTTGTTTTGCGATATGTTTCCTACTTTTATGCAGTGGTTCCCCTTCCTTGTTGCTTGGTATTTGACTGATTGCTTCACGACTTTGCAGATCATCGGCATGAGATGAGCATGGTGATAAGTATGAGTCTCGTTATTTTGTTGAAGGTTCTTTGATGCAGTCCCTGTAGGTAGAATTTTGTGGAGCTTCTTTGTCTGTTCTCTTACTTCTCTTGATCTTTTTTGATTCCTCCTTTTGTGATTGTTTTTTGTGTACTTTTCTTTGAATCCGAATCTATCCCCTCTGTTCCTCCATCCTCTCTCCCCGTTTGTTGGTTTTTCTATTCCTTCTTCACTCTGCTTGTCTGATCCAGTATTGACTCTTTGCTAGTATTGTCCTTCGCATTTGGTTGGACTTGCCAAAGAGGCTTCCACCCATGGTTTTGTGGTTGCCTGCTCATTAACTTCTTGACTTGTTCATTTCCTCACAACTGCACAGCCTTTGCGTGACATGTCTGTTGGTATCATCATTCCTTTATTTTTATTGTGATCGTTAGTGCAACTACGGTTGTTGTATTTGTTGTTGCTCTTCCTTACTCACTTCCTCTTCATTTTTTGACGGGGTATCAAACTTGTTTTGAGTGATGATTTGTGGCGCCGCGGCCTACCACTTTCTCCCGATGTTTGTACACTATTTCCTTTTTCTTCTGTCTTTTTTAGCATTCACCGTGCAAGGTCTCCAATAATCTTGCCCTTCACGATTTCCTAGGAATAAAATTGTTGCCCTTTCCTTCCTCTTGTCTCTAGCGTGCTTGTTTACTTGGCTCCTTCTCTTTGTTATCCACATTTCCTTTCTCCTTTTATCCCCTTTAAAGTTCTTACTCATTTCCTTGGTAGTCCTTAATTCGGGATTTAGTACCCTACATTCTATTTCATCATGTCCTTGAAGCTTACACTCGAAAACAATACTTTGGTATAATCATATTTGATGTTAACGTAACATTTCTCCGATCCGATCTTCTCATTTTCAATATCCATGTGTACGGCTTTTGGTAAATCTTTTGCTAAATCCACCAAAACTTTTACTTGCACAACTTGGACGTGTTTTATTTATTGTTGCTAAATCCAAGTGTAATGGTTTGCCTACCGCGGATGCAAGGAAAACAAAGACTCTTTTACATAATAAGTAGGCAAAAGATTAGGGAACGAAATCCATGCCATGGCTTTAGTAGTTTCTTCTTCCACTTTGAAATGAGCATCATAGAGTAGCGACCTCATATGGTAATAGCCCCCGTCTTTGGAATTAAGGAAATATGTGGCTTTGGATGTAAGATTTATATAATCTTCTATGAGATTAAGACGGATTAAAACATGTCGATTTCGAAAGAAACCAATACGACACTCCTTTCATCCGCATTGTGATGGAATAATTGTTCTAAGTTCGTCTAGTTCGGCCATCCATAGGGAAAACTTTCCAATAACGACATATTGAAGGTTTTCTATAATATTCATACGTTCCACTTCGTTCTCGTCCACTTAATTCTCGGTTGCCCATTAACATACGTGACGGGCTTAATTTCTATAGGTTCGACTCCTTTGGTATTCTCAATTGCCCCTTAACTTTTGTTTATAATCGGTAGGAAGCGGTGTTTTTGGTGGTCGTAATAGCATTTTGGTTAGTGAGGGTGGGAAATTCAGTAATAGAGGCGATATTCACTGGCAAGCCAGTCCCCGGAGGAGGCTGACCGCCGACCGAGGTGGCCATGTACAGCAAGAAATCTCTAGGTTTAGGGTTTGGGGTATTAAGGAATACTAGATCTCCTTTAGTTCAACATTAAAACTATACGATCTTAAGAGAATAACATACAAACACATCTAGTATTATTCTTATTATTAAAATATTAATTGGAGAAGGTTTAAATAGATATTATTTCTAAATAAGCAGTGAGCAGTTCCTAATTTGTTAAAGTGAGAAAGACAAAAAAACTGTGAAAGGAGCTTTCTGTTTGTAACTTTAATTTGCCTTTTAAATATTCTGATTAATATGTTTAGTTACCGATTCGAAAAAAAAGAAGCTTTTTACAACTGAAAAATTTATTCAAACCAATATTTGTGTAGAATTTATGAATATGATTTTGAACACAAAGAATGTAACTGCAATTGAGTTACTATAAATTATCCATTATTTCTACTATATAGAAGAGTGAGTTTTCTTTCACTCTTCGTAATCGTCGTGGGCCCCTCCCCATAAATAAAAAATTTTGGCCCCCCCCATAAACACCCCATAAATTAAAAAAAAAAAAATTCACCCCCCCCCCCAAATACGTGTGTGTGTGTGTGTGTGTGTGTGTGTGTGTGTGTGTGTATATACGATATTAAGGAGAAATATTCTACGAAACGTAACGATAGTTTTCCTTATTTACAAAACATAACGATATATTACAAAACATGACGGATTTTCATATATTTTCGTTTTTTTATTTTTTTCCAGAAAAATATATATATTTTATAAAAAAAATATTTTTTTTAAAAAAATATTTTTATTTTTTAAAAAATAATTTATATATATATTTTTAAATATTAATTTTTATTTTTTTTTGCTCAATGGCTTAAAAAATTACCTCATATTTCTGTGTATGAAAGTTGTATGAAATGTGTATGTGTGAGCAAAATTTTTAATATAATTTTCATATACAAAATTTAATGAAAACTTTAAGCCTTGAATATTGTATGAAAATTGTTACAATGTTGTTGTAGTTGTATTAATTTTCCGAAACCTAATATGAAATTTATATACAAACAATGTGAATGAAATTCTAAGTCTTGAGGAAGATATACACATTTCATACCATTCTCATGCATAAAATTTTAAGCATAATGTTTAAGCCTTGATCAAGATATACACATTTCATACGTTCTTAACATATATAAAATTTGAGCGAACTTTTTAAGCCTTGAGCAAGATATACACATTTCATACACAAAAGATTTGAGCGATTATTTTAAGTCTTGAATGTTGTATCAAAGTTATATACAATGTTGTTGTAGTTGTATTAATTTCTTGAAATCTAACATGAACTTTATACATGAAAATGTGAGCGAAATTTTAAGACATGAGCAAGATACAAATTTCATATTGTTTTCATACACACAATTTTGAGCGGATTTTTAAGCCTTGAACGAGATATACACATTTCATACATTTTTCATACACTAAATTTTGAGCAAACTTTTTAAGTCTTGAGCGAGATATACACATTTCATACAACTTTCATACATAAGTTTTTGAGCAAAAAAAAAATATATTAATTTTTAAAAAAAATAAAAAAAAATTTAAAAAAAATATATTTTTTAAAAAAATAAAAAAATATTTTTTAAAAAAATGATTTTTAAAAATAAAAAATAATTTAAAAAATATATATATATTTTTTTAAATATAAAGCATGTTTTGTATAGGATTTGTAATGTTATGTTTTGTAAATATAGCTATCGTCGCGTTTCGTAAATATTTTATAATAAGATGTATATATATCGAAAGCAATATTAAATAGGCCCACAAAAATAAAAAAAAGGGTCCCCCCTAAAAAGTGAAACCCATCACATCCAAACTCACGGAAAAAAAAATTAGGCCATATTAACAAAATCGAAATGATATTAAAAAAAAAAAAAAAGAATCCCGTATTAAAAAAAAATAAACAATGTTAAAAAAAAAATTGTGGGCCTCATATTAAACACCATGCGTATCGATAGAAACACTAATATAATAAAGTTTTAAATACGGAGCACAAACTACAATATTTATATTAATCGTGCTTTGAACATAGTATCCCATATTGACAAAATCAAGCAATATATATATATAAAAAAAGAGTTAATCTCATATTAAAAAAATAAACAATGTCAAAAAAAAAAAGTTCGGACTTTGTATTCTTAGCAAACACTAATATAATAAAGTTTTAGATACGGAGCACAATAAAATGAGTTAAACGAAAAATATTTACTAAAAATTTAAAAATAGAAGTTCTTCATGGCCCCATATTAAACACCAAGGTATTAAAAAAAAAAAAAAAAAGTGGAACCCACTACATCCAAACTCTTCGGAAAAAAATGTGGGCACTATATATATTAAACAACAACTAATATTAAAAAAAAAATGAATCCCATATTGAAAAAACAAACAATGTTAAAAAAAGTGCTTAGAAAATCAAACAATTAAATCAATAATGATGGATTCATTCCACATGCGTATCAATGCCATTAGTGGGAGTACAGAAATTATTATACAAGAACATACTTAAAATACTTATATATTAAAATAAGATAGAATTTAATTACTTTTTCATTTTCTTACTCTAATAAATGTGAAAAGAGATTAATGTCATAAAAGAAAAATAATATTAAATAGAGATCAAATAATTAATAAGGTAAATTAGTGAAATTCTAATTCTAATTGACGTTTCCTTAAAAAACATGTAAAAAACAACATGAAAAGTAAAATGAGTTAAACAAAAAATATTTACTAAAAAATAAAAAATAGAGATTCTTCATTTAAATAGAAAATCAAATTTCTACTTCGTTTCATCTTAAACATATAAAATTAATATAATAATTTGAATTAGAATTATCCAAATCAAATTTTGATAAAAAAAATTATATGTATTACTTTACTATTACTATTGTATAGAAGAGCCAGTTTATAGAGGCAACATCGCCATCAAGTATTCGGTCTATTTTTTTACTTAAGAGTAAAAAAAATCCTTTATATTACCAACTCTTCTAAAAAGTAGATAGAAATGCTTTATTATATTTATTATGTTTACTAAAAATAAATATACTTAAGATATATATATTTAAAAAATAACATACAATTTAATTACTTTTTTTTATTTTTATTCTTACTCTAATAAATGTGAAAAGAGATTAATATCAAATGAAGATCAAATAATGAATAAGATAAATTAGTCAAATTATAATTCTAATTCGCGTTTCCTTAAAAAAGCGAAAAAAAGACAACAATGATAAAATGAGTTAAGCGAGAATATTTACAAAAAATTAAAAAAATAGCATTTCTTCGTTTAAATAAAAATTAATTTACTTTGTTTCGTTTCAAACATATAAAATTAATTTAATAATTTGAATTAAATTATCCAAATCAAAATTTGATAAAAAATAATAAGTATTTTACACTTTTAAATTAATCGAATTAAAATTGAAAGTATCAACGAATCTTAAATATTCTTTATTATTTTATATAAAGAAAGAAAATAGTTTTTCTTTTAAACAAATCTTCTCTTTTAAAAAAGTATTAATAAATTTTCATAAAACACGAATAAAATAAAGTCTTAGATACGGATAAGACAAATATGATATTATATTAATCGTATTTGAACATAATATGTATATATATATATATATATATATATATATATATATATATATATATACCACAACTACATAAATACACTATAATCAAGTAATGTTGGGCTACAGAAATGACTTTGTGTATTAAAGTATCTAGTTATTAAATTAAACAGAAGAAAGCATGATTAGTCAACAATCGGCATGGCGACCTGTCAGTAGTTGCGTTCTGCAAAACGTTGACTTAGTTGACGCCAACATACTTAGCAAAAGTAAACGTACAATCCTTTTTGAATCTTGATTCTCAATCTGATACATGAGCTTCAAATCAATAGCATTGACAGCTTTTCCTTGATCTTATTTCCTTTTTTCCACTCAAAAGAAAAACTGAAAAAGGAAGTAAATTCAACTCATTTGAAAACATGGCTGTAGCAGAGCTGTTTCTTTCAGCATTTCTCACTGTGTTGTTTGAGAAATTAGCTTCTGGAGAGCTTTTGAACTTTGCAAGAAAAGGAGGAATCCATTTTCAGCTTAAGAAATGGAGTAGAATATTGTCCAAAATTCTGGCAGCTCTTGCTGATGCTGAGGAGAAGCAAATCACTGATAGAGCTGTCAAGTTGTGGCTTGAAGATCTCAGGGACTTGGCCTATGACTTGGATGATGTTCTTGATGAGGTTTCCACTGAGATATTGCGGCGCAAAATTATGGCAGAATTTAATTCCAAGAAAAGTAAGGTACTAAAACTGACCCCAACTTGCTGTACCAGTTTCACTCCTAGTACTGTGAAGTTTAACCATAGTTTAGAGTCCAAGCTAGGGGAGATCAACTCTAGATTACTAGAGATCTCACAGCAGAAAAGTGATCTAGGCTTGAGTGAAAATAATGGGGGGAGGTTTAAGTTGAATAGAATGAGAGAAAGGACGCCTACAACTTCCTTAGTGGATGAGTCTAAAGTTTATGGTCGTGAAAATGATAAGCAAGCCATTCTTGATTTATTGCTATGTAATCAGGGAAATTGTGATCTTGAAGCTTGTATCATCCCAATTCTTGGAATGGGTGGTGTTGGGAAGACCACCCTTGCTCAACTTGCATACAATGATACCAAAATTGATAATTGCTTTGATTTGAAGATCTGGGTCTGTGTATCTGAGGTTTTCGATGTATTAGGTATAACCAAATTAATATTTGAGTCTGTGGCACCTGAAAGTAGAGAAATTAGGGGCTTGAATATGCTTCAAGTGGATCTAAAGGAGAAACTTTCTAAGAACAAGTTTCTTCTTGTACTGGATGATGTGTGGAATGAGAACTACGAAAAGTGGGATCTCCTTCTGTGTCCCTTGCGAGTTGGATTGCCTGGAAGTAAAATTGTTGTCACGACTCGCAATGAGGGTGTTGCATCAGTTATGAGTTCCGTCCCTCCTTATCGTTTGAAGGAGTTAGGAAGTGATGATTGCCTATCATTACTCTGTCAGCATGCTTTGGGTTCAATAAATTTCGATGCACGGCTGGACTTGAGAATGATTGGTGAGAGACTGGTGAGGAAATGTAAAGGCTTGCCTTTGGCTACAAAGACTCTCGGTGGTCTTTTGCGCACAAAATCAAGTCCAAAGGAGTGGGAAGATATACAAAATAGCAAGATATGGGATTTACCTGAGGAAAAAAGTGACATTCTTCCTGTTTTACGATTGAGCTATTATCATCTCCCTTCTCATTTGAAGCCCTTGTTTGCATACTGCTCCATATTTCCGAAGGATTATGAATTTGATAAGGACGAGCTTATTTTGTTGTGGATGGGGGAAGGATTCTTGCAGGAATCAGAAGGAAAGAAAGAGCTTGAAGAATTGGGTGATGAATGCTTTAATGAGCTGCTATCGAGGTCATTTTTCCAGCATTCTAGTGGTAATGAATCAAGATTCATGATGCATGATCTAATAAATGATTTAGCCGAGTTTGTTGCTGGAGACATATGCTTTAGGTTGGATGAAGAATCAGAAGGTACAAAAAGGACGACAATTTCTCAAAAGGCGAGACATTCATCTTATGTTCGTCGGCAGTATGAAATTTATAAGAAGTTCAGGTCTCTCCATGCTGTTCAAGGTCTAAGGACCTTTTTACCTTTAGAGGTTCACAAGTTAGAGGGTTGGCAGAAGTCCTACATATCAAAAGGCTTATTGGATTTTCTACCTAGACTACACGCCTTGAGAGTTTTGTCATTAAGTGGTTATTGCATTGGTGAGCTACCAAACTCCATTGGTGATTTGAAGCATTTGCGGTTCCTTGACTTATCCAAGACATCAATTAAGCAGCTACCAGATTCAATTTGTTCTCTCTATAATCTACAGTCCCTTTTGCTGTATGGTTGCTACAGACTCACTAAGTTACCAGTAGCGTTAGGAAATCTAATTAACCTCAGACATCTTAACAATGCTGACACCGAGCAATTACAAGAGATGCCCACAGGAATCTATAAGTTGACAAGTCTGCAGACTCTCCGTAAAATGGTATTAGGCAAAAGTAATAGCTTGAAGTTGTGGGAGCTAAGAAGCCTGTCAAACCTCCAAGGAACGCTTGCCATTACGGAGTTGCAGAGTGTCACTGATGCCAAGGATGCAAGGGAAGCTGATTTAGCTTCTACAAAAGGCATTGATGAACTGGTGATGGAATTCAACAGATGTTTTGATGGTTCAAGGGATGCAAGAATTGAGAAGGAGGTTCTTGAACTATTACAACTTCATGGGAAATTGGGAAGGCTCAGTATACTGTTTTATGGGGGAATGGAATTTCCAAGTTGGATCGGCCCGGCCTTGCTTAAAAGCTTAAAAGTTTTGACGTTAGGTGGTTGTAGAAGCTTCACCTTGCCGGCTCTTGGGCAGCTGCCGGTTCTTGCAGAATTGTATGTTCACGACATGCCATGTGTGAAAAGGTTAGGTACTGAGTTTTGTGGAGATGAGCATCCCCTAAATTTGGTCTTTCCATCACTAGAAGTTCTGAGGTTTGAGAACTTGCCGGAATGGGACGAATGGTATGTTTCACTCAGCAATGCATTTCCTCGTCTCCGTGAGCTTAGCATAAGTAATTGTCCCAAATTGATTACAATTTCCCTTCCTAATATTCCAGTACTTCACGAGCTGAATTTTGATGAGTGTAATGCAGAAGTTCTTAGAAGCATTTTTGGCATCTTTTCAGTAAATGTCCTGAAAATTCGATGTGTTTCAGGACTCAGTCAACTATCTGAAGAATTCACACAGTATTTGGGGTCACTTGAAGATTTGGATATAAATGAGTGTGGGGAACTGACATCATTGTGGGATGATAAATCTGCAAGGGAACATCTCAGTAGTCTGAAAAATCTGGGAATTTCTTGTTGTCCCCAACTGAAGTGCTTGTCGCTAGAAGATAATGCATTGCCTCAAACACTTGAATCTTTGTCCATACATGATTGCTCTAACTTTGAGAAGCTTAGCAGTGGATTTGACAATGCATTATCTCTTGGACAGTTGCACATTATGTCATGCCCTAAAATTGTGTCACTTGGTGCTGCTGAGCTTTCTAGCATGCTTAGACGAGTTGAAATTGCACGGTGTGATACTTTGGAGACCTTGCATCATGAGAGCCATTGTCTTGAGGAGCTCGAGATTGAAGGCTGTCCCTCACTTAGGTCCATCTCTATTGACAGACTGCTAAGTACTCTTAAGGTACTCCAAATTAATAATTGTAGGGAGCTAACTTCAGTTTCAGATACATTGCTACAGGGAAGCAGTGGTATCGAACATCTCAGGATTTCTAATTGGCCAAAATTCACCATCTTACTGAGATCTGCACAAAGCATGTCAACTTTATTTTCATGTCTCGTCGAGTTGCGCATAATTAATTGTGATACTCTAGACTCCTTCCCACAAGGTTGCTTGCCTTCACACAATCTGAGAAGCCTTTCAATCTGGAGCTGCAGAAACCTCCAGAAACTGCCTGATCAAATTGGAAGGCTTACTTCGCTAGAGTCCTTGATGTTGCACGATTGTCCTAGTCTCGAGTCGTTCCCTGAGCAGGAGTTGCCTGTCAACTTAACTTCACTTTGGGTCAGCAGCTGTCACACACTCAAACCTCTATCAGAATGGGGTCTGCACAAACTGACCACCCTCCAAAAGTTGACAATCAATGATGGATTCGCGGATCTCGTTTCATTTCCCGATGATTGATTGCTTCCATCCAGTTTAAACTCACTTTTGCTTGCTAGACTCTGCAATCTTGAATCTCTTTCCAAGGGACTCGTAAATCTGTTTTCTCTAGAGCATCTGGTAATAAGGGACTGCACCAAGCTTCGTTACTTGCCTAATCAAGAGTTGCTTGATACAATATCATATCTGGAAATTCGAGGCTCACCACTTCTAAAACAAAGGTGCTTGAGGGAAAAAGGAGAATACTGGTTGAAGATAGCAAACATTCCATGCGTACTTATTGATGGTACTCTGCTTCATGAACAGAATTCATAGCTGTCTATTTCACGTCTTTACATGAATTCTCTAATTGTTGGTATGTCATGTGTCTTTCATATTATCACTTTGCATACAAGCGACTATTCTTGTATTCATTAACTTTTCATTTCGGTTTAGTGTTATGATAATAATAAAGCACATTAAACACATCATATACCTGAATTATGTATTTTCTGAGACTTCCTTCTACCTCATTCTACTCTAACGTAACCAAACCACATCTTAAAGGATTTCAACTATACAACGTAGGAAAAGAAGGAACTGCTAGATACAATAACTACTAGGTGCATGCTGGTTTTTGGAGTCGTTACTTTAGTCTAAATCCTTCTTGTATCTTTTATGGCATCAGTTCATTTTGCAAATCCAAAATGCTGTAAACTTAAAATGATGAGATCTCAAGTTCTTGAAGTTTAGTATCCCTTTTTTTCTTCACCAGAACACCAGCTAATTTTAGCTATATAAGCAGGTGTAGTTGCAACTTTATTCCAGCAATTGAGATAGGGCAAGAATATTCTCCTTACCTGCGGTTGGATATTTAATTGTAGGTAATTATTACAAAAAAAAAATACTCTCGCATTTTGAACTTTTAGTTTCTTTTTGCTAGCCTTTTTAATCTATATGTTCCAAGATTTCTAATAAGCTGATTTTCTTTCCAAATGTGGTCTTTCATTATAAATCTCAGAAAGCCTTCACTTTTAATTCCTCCCATTTTTCTTCACGATTTTAAATTAATGGAAGGAATATCTCAGGTATCCATCTTATAGTTAAATTGTGAAACATCAACTGAAGTTTGGTGTTTCTTTTCTTTGCTTTTTGTTCCCCTGCTTTTGGGGGGATTGGTAGGGGGAAAAGAGAGGGGATAATGTTTGATTTAGGATGGGGGCTTTTTGATTGGCTATTCATTTTTTACTTCTTTTTTTCCTTTCCCATCCGATGCTCCCAGTCTGCAAAACCAATTCTCATTCGCGCCACGTAGGCAATTCCGGAGGGAAAGCTTTCACTGTCAAACGTTTTTATATCAAAGCTCCAACGGGAGGACCTCTTCTGTTTAAGGGAGAAGTAACTTTATCCGCTACACAACATCCTTTGGTGGTTCTTTTAACTTGTTATATCTGTTAGCAAAAAGAAATCACGCTCCATAGGTTTTACAAAGATATCCATTATAGTTATTCAATCTACTATGTCCTCATTGACATATAAAATAGAGTACATAGAATCCTGAAATTAACATTAGAATGGTAAAAATGATGCAAATATGAAAAGACTATAAATGTACATATTTCATAAATCTAAGAAAGCATTAAAGAATCTAATTGAATAGTAGTTTCTAGGTAACATAATTCTATTGAAGAAAACTTACAAGATTTAACATGACATGTCAAACAAATTAATTTTCTTGTATACTTGCACAACATATTTTAGTGGAGGTTTTAAAAAGAATTACTCTGTATATTGTTAATTTCATGTCCTTGCTATCAAATTGACTAAAGCATTACCTACACATTCCTTGATGTTGTAAGAATATTATATGATTTGAATGAAAATAAGTTATAACTTTAATTCCTTCTAAACGGGGGCGGGCAGAGGGCAAACAAAATTAAAAAATAGAAAGCGAAAAAATTAACATTTTATACGTGGTTAAAATTAATTTTATGTATATTTAGTAGGCTAGGTAAACTCCGTTTTGAAAGTGCGAGAAGGGGGGGGGGGGTGAATTGTAAATTTTCGATACGTTGAGTCGACTAGGTTGAATGAGTAAAGTCAATGTTTGCTCGAGACAATACTAAAGTAAAGTGCGGAAAATAAATGACACGAATATTTTATGGTTCGGATTCCAATGTGAATCAGTCAGATCCCATAGTTTGCAAGGGTGTTCTCTCTGACTCTTTGTTAAGGGTTTGGTATAATGGAGGTTTGAATGGAGCTCCTACGTCTACACTCAAATCACTCTTAATCTTTTTGATACAAAGCCTCACAAGCTATATTATAACTCTCCTTTTTTTTTTTTCCCTTACACTATAAATTACTCAGACATACAATGTTTATGAAAAGTAGAAAACGCGGGAAGAATGAGACTAAGTATTATTTCTTGTTTTGACAAATTTCTTTTTGGGTTTGGGTCTTCGGAAAAAAAACCCGAGGAAAAAAAATTATTGTTATTTT
>NC_081348.1:6753037-6777669 GCF_029784015.1 Lycium ferocissimum
TATTAGCCATTTTGAGATGATCATATCTCCTTGATCCGGACCCTAATTGGCCTGATCCTTATATATCTGGAAAGGTATTTCTACGTACTACAACTTTCATTAAGGGTACTTTCCTAAATTCCCAACTAATAAAGGGTTTATGGTTTCCCGAAATAGGCATGTCAACCATTTTCGAAAAACGACCTTCGCCTTTTTTTTTTTTTCCACTAGAACTCTAACGATACGGGGTGTTACACTAAGTGCATATTTAGAAGTAATAAATACAGAAACTTTGTCATCCCTAATAGAGAATAGGCTGTTACAAAGCCAAATGACTTTTAGTGGAAGCTATAAGACAAAGACATCTCTACATCTCAGAAAAAAAAGATCCTACTTTATTAAAAGCAGCTTTAATAAAGTAGTAGCTTTAATAAAGTAACGCGATAGCTCAGCAAACGGACAAAAATTATCCTCATTTACAATCAAATTTACTAAATATCTTCTTTCCTTGGATTCTATTTATTAATTCTGTTTTGTCTGGTAACTTATATCCATCTGTCCTAGTATTATCATTAAGTCTTTTATAGTTTATTACCATTTTTGCTTTTCCTCTTACTATTTCGCTATGATTTCTGTCATCCCTAATAGAAAATAGGCTGTTACAAAGCCAAATTAATGAAGATACAATTTCGGTTATAACTTGGGAATTACAAGGCGTAAGAGAAGATATAAAAGGACTTACAGATAATATAGAGTATCAAAAGAAAGTTTGTAAAATAAGGATTCCTTTAGGATAATAAACAAATTCAGATAAAATAGATACACTAAAGAATTTAGAATATTTAGACTTAAGAATATACCCAGAAAAGAAATATAGAGAAATTTTTTCAGGAAAAAGAACACGATAAACATATAGTTAAAAATTCTAGTCCAGAATTATCTCCAAGTCAAGGGATGTTACCAATCCATAGTTCAGATTTCGAAGGAGATGATATTAATTTCCAGGACAGTGCATTTCAAGACTCTCAAGATCCAAATGATGTGGACTCAGGCATGAGTTTTGATTCGGTTGCTCTACACAATTTGGACACTTAGATCAATTAATGAAGAAAAATAAGGATAGCACAAAGTCAAAAGAGACGGTATAGAAGACATTAGTTGAAACAATAATAATAGCAAGAAGACAAAACTAAAAAGAAGATATTGCAGGAAACAAACACTTTAGAGGAAGCACAAGACAAAGACATTTCAGAAAGAAAGACGAAAATGAAACTACGGAATCAACTTTAATGAATATAGAACTAATACAAGATGAGTTTGCGGTAGACATAGCTAGAGAAGAAGCAAAAAGACTCCATAAAGATAACAAAAATATAATCTATATCTTTACCACAAGACTATATAGACTATATACCTAACGCTAAATCTGATCAAATAGTACTAAAATAGAATATCACTATAATCTCTTTATTATTGGAAATAACTAAGAACGTAGAGCAGGAAATAATTCCAAGGCTAGAAATAATAAGCGAGCGTTTAAAAATAATAAGTGAGACACAAAAAGAGAATATTAATATAGAAACCCCAAACAATAAAGAAGTTGAAGAATTAATAGAACAATTAAAGAAAGTTGAAATAACACCTCAAAAGGAGAAAGCTAAAGTAAATATTAAATATAGCAGCACACAACCCACAGAGATGGAACTCAGTAATAGATCTTTGGAAAAGAATAGTAGAATGTGATGGGGGGGGGGGGGGTTAATTTTTGTTTCAATATAAATATGGATAGAAATATAGAGTGATTTTTAGTAAATATTTTAAACAATCCTACTCGGTACTCCCTCACTCCTTGATTCCTCTTATCATGTAGGTATATTTCTTATTTTCTGCCTATCTCCCAATTTTTACGTTTTTTTTTTTTTAATAATCTGGACTCTATCCAGTTATGAATCTTATTACACTATTCATCTCTTTCTCTTAATCTTTTTAATATTCTTCTTCTTTAACCACATCCCGGTTACCACGGCCAACATCGTCCCTTATTATTTGGACATTAAAATGGCCTTTCAAACACCTAGGAATTTATAGGTTAATCCATCGAATATATTAAGAAATTAAGAGAATAATCATATACTAAGAGTAATAGATTCATAATAACAAGTAAGTAATTACTCAAACATAATATATTAATTAAACATGGAATAATTTACATAGTAGGGAGATTAGTACAGAAAACATAGATAAAACTTACATGACTTGAAGATGGAGAGAGGTTTCCCTTTCGGGGAACCCAAAAACTACTTCACACTAAAAGAAAATTACTAAAATCTTAATATTATTTTTACAAGGGGGTTTATATTACAAAGGTTTTGGACTGGGAAAGGATTGAGGCATTTGAAAGAAAAGGGGAATATGGAGTATTTTTAACTATATGTTTATCTTGTTCTTTTGCCTGAATTTTTTTTTCTAGTATCTCTTTTACTATATTTTCTATTTTTTCGTTCTTTTTCTTTTTTGCAAGTATGCTTTTCTTTGTAGAAGTTGCTCCTTGTGTAAGTGTCTTTGGTAGTCTTCGTCTTGTTTGGTGGGATTAACATCCCTCATCTTAACCTTTTGGCAAAGTGACAGCCATCAACGGATTTGATGAGTCATTACTAGGATTTTTAACTATATGTTTGATCTTGTTCCGGACTAACTATATCTTTATTCTTTTCCGAACGTGCTTTTCTTTGTAGGTGTAAGTGTCTTTGGTATTCATCGGGAGATGAACACCACCGTCTCATCCATTTTTTGTCCGAGATGGAGAACTGCGAGATTGCACTAATTCGAACTTATCGCATTTTTGTAGTCTTTGTTCTAATATCTTCAATCTTTGATCTTGGTCTAAGAGTTTCATTTTTTCTTGAACTAATGTCTCTTTCTGCTGGTTTAATCTCTTGACCACTTCAGTCATAGTAGAACAGTGATCACAAAAAATCACCTTGTCTGTGTCTTTTTGTATGTTGTACTGAGGGATTTTGTCTGGGTTTTGTCTAAGAGCTGGAGAAATATAGTAATTTGGACCCAACATTCCTCTAGCATAGTCTAATGCCTCAGTAAAATCATTAAATCCTTTAAAAAGAGGTTTTCTTATGTCTTTAATAGAGTCTAAAACTTCTATCCAAGTTTGAAAAACACCATTAGTTTTACCATGAACTACAACATAAAATTTAAATTTTTTGTCTAAATTTCGGTCTGTAAAATACTGACAAAGAGAATTTATAGTAGCTACAAAATGTTTAGAGTCTTTTCTATTATGCGACATCCATAAATTATCTATCAAACATCTTTGTTGTCTATCTATTACATATTCTGGTAATACTTTAAAAGTTCAATTTGATGGCTGAAAAGCTACTAGGTTATTGGCTCCGAATTGTATTCTTTCCATAGTATTTCTTTCTAATAAAGATGTTGGTCTAAAATGAAGGTTACTTAATACTGTCTGTCTGCATGTGTCTTGAGTTGAGGCTATGCCTTTTTCCTTGTCTGCTGTCTGAAAACTGGAAGGTCTCATGCTGTTCAAATAGAAAACCAGTTAGCAGTAATATTTAGTCTACTTAATTGGTCTGATAAATTATTATCTTTTCCTTTTATATGTTCAAATTTTAAATTATAAATTGAAATGGTATCTAAGAAATTTAGCCATCTTCGCCTACTACTATTTTTATCATTTATCTTTTGATAGAATTTAACTATAGCTTCGCAGTCTGTTCTAACTAGTATTTCTGGTTTATTTAAAATATATAGTCTAAAGCTATTTAATCCGTATATTACAGCTAAAATCTCTGCATCTATACTACTCATATTTTCTTTTTCTTAATACTTACCACTTTGATAAGCACATATCTTTTCTTCATTTTTATTACTATATTTATTTGGTTTTGCTTTTAATACTGCTCCCCATCCTTCAAAACTACCATCTGTTTCTATAATTAAATAGTCTGTTTCTAGAGGCATATTTAAATCAGGAATATTTTTTATTTTTTCTTTGATTTTTTGTACTAATTTAATGTCTTCAGTATTAAAGTGTTTTTGACCATTAGATCCAGTCTTTGAATACAATGGTCCTGCTATTTTTCCTAAATCTTTTATAAAATTTCTAGCATAATTGACTATTCCTAAATTTTTTTGTAATTCTTTAACATTGTCTAACTTATCTGGCATTTCTAAAGCTTTCTTGGCTATATGAGGTTGTAACTTTATTTTACCCTCTCCTAGTACTACTCCTAAAAAGTTTATATAATTTTTACATAATTCCATCTTTTTCTTACTAATTATTATTCCATTTTCTACAAATAGTCTAAATACCGTTTGTAGGTATCCTAAATGTTCTTTAATATCTTTACTAAATACTAGTATATCATCTACATATACTAATACAAACCTTTTGTATTCTCCAAATATACTATCCATTTTTCTTTGAAAAATTGGCTTCAATCCAAATGACATTACTAACCATTCGAAATGTCCTTCAGGACAGGTAAATGCCGTCCATTCTATGCTTTCTTCATGCATTCGTACCTAGGTATCCTGATTTACAATCAAAATTACTAAATATCTTCTTTCCTTGGATTTTATTTATTAATGCTGTTTTGTCTGGTAACTTATATCCATATTCCTAGTATTATCATTAAATCTTTTATAGTTTATTACCATTCTCGTTTTTCCTCTTACTATTTCCCTATGATTTTTTACCATAAATCTTTGCAGATCTATGTTTAGAAGTAGATCTTCGTATTACTCCTAAATCTAATAGTTCTTTTATTTGTACTTTGAAATCTTCTACATCTTGATTTGTTGCTTCAATTGAAGCTGTTTTAATTACATAGTTACGGATTTATTATATCTAATTTACAGACAATCCTATTATTTTTCCAATGTTTTAATGGTTTTTCTCCTATAATTTCTATTTCATCTAGTATTTTTATTATATTATCTAGGTCTTTTTGATTTTTTATTACTCCTATTCTTTCTATTCCTGTTTTAAAATTATATAACTCTGTTTCTATATCTATTAAAGTATAACCTATTTCTAACGAATCCTCGTCTCCTAAAATTTCTTCTTCTTCTAGAGTTAATTTATTTTTTATTTCTGTCTTATCTTTACAACATGTATTATTCTCTTGACAATCTTTACAACAACTATCTTCTTTCTTTTGCAGGTTTATTCGATCTGTGGTAGGGATCTTCTTATGACGGATTCTAGTTTCAGTCTTAAGAACTTGTACTGGTGTATGAGTAATATTTTTTAAGAAAATTACTCCATCTCTTGTAATCATACAACTGCCATTATTATGTAACATAAAGTCTAATCCTATGACAAAATCTACATTTATATTAAGGTCTCTTACCCATATCTTGTCCATTTTATAGCTTGGTTTGTAACATTCTGAACATGTATTTATAAAGCTAATGTATGCCTTATGAACATAATGTCTATATATGTTATGAGTCCCATCCATTTGCATAGCCACAACTGGTTTTTCTAGAATTTTTATTAAATTAGGTGGAACTATTCTTTTATTTATTATGCACTTTGTGCACCCTGAATCCACTAATGCTAATGTTTCTATCTCATAATCATCTATTTTAATTCTTGCAAGTATCTTTACTATTCCTAATTTTTTATCTTCATTACATACTAATGCTTCATGGTCTTCTATACTCATTAATTCTGCTTGAGAATCTTCTGGTATTGTTCTTAATGGTCTCATTATTGGTTGTATATTTGATAAACTTATTTCTTCATCTTCACTATCTACTTCTTTTTGTTTTCCTTTTTCTAATTTACATAATCTAGTTTCTAATTCATTTATTCTTGTTTCTAATGTTATCATTCTTAGATTAATAGTAGGGTCTTCAATTTTCCTATGAGTTTCCTCTTTATTTATTTTTATTTTAAATTCTTTTTCTATACACATTGTACATCCTTCTATATAATAATATTTACATTTAGCTCGTTTGTCTCTACTAGGACACCATTTACAAAAGAAACATGCATGACTATCCAATCCTTTATTTCTTTCGAACTCATGGTTACAGTCTTCCGCTATATTTGCTAAATTATCTAGTGCTTCTAAGTCTAGATTTTCTAAGCCTATTTCATTGATTAATTCTTCTGCTTCTGAGTCTGATGAGTCTGTTTTGATTTTTTCTTCAGTGTCTACACTTACTATAGAATATTTACTTTACGTGTCGATATATATATTCATCTACATTTATTAATGTTTCTTGAAAATCTTCAATTAGCTGAGAATTTCTTGTCTTATTATTTATTCTTTTTGGACATGTATTTGCTAAGTGTTCTACACTTCTACAAGTGAAGCATTCTAGTTTATTTTTATAATTTCTATCTGTTCTGTATTTTCTTACATGCCTATTTCTGTCTAAGTAAGGTTTTCTAGCTACTGACTTTCTAAGATAATATTTCTTTCTATTATATTGAGGATAATTTCTATTATAATGTGTTCTATATTTTTTATGTTTTTTCTTTTTATAATTGTCTTTATCATAGCTTTGAGTGGTGTAGATTACACTTTTACAAAAGTTCATTTCATTTTGGTTTAGTTGTTTTTGTATCTGTATAGAGTACATTTTTCTTGTAGTATATCCATTATGTATTGTATTCTATGCCCTATTGACCATTTTAAATTAGGGTTCTGTACTACTCCATCTCTCTTATTCCATCTGTCTTCTATTTCTCTTCCTAAGGCTCCTGGTAGTTTATTAAATAATTTTTGACCTAATTCTTGATCAGAAGCATTTCCACTAATAGTACAATAGTAAAAATAATCGTTTAAGAATTTCTTATTATGAAACCAACTATTTATACTTAACTGTTCTAATTTTATTCTTTGCGTTTCTTTGAAATACTAATAATCCACTATTTGGATCTTCCCCTGTAATTAAAGTATGTATTTTATTAGTAAAATTATATGGATTTGCTCCCATGGATACTAAGTGTTGAAATTCCATTGGAAAATTTTCTTTATAAGCTTCCCATGAAGCTTTTGCTGATTCTCCTAAAAATGTTTCTAGGTATTTATACATTGTTTCTGCGTCTGTATCATTATATGTTTTTATATAGTCTGCTACTACTATTCCTTTCCAAAGATCTATTACTGAGTTCCATCTCTGTGGGTCGTGTGCTACTATATTTAATATTTTACCTTTATTACCTCCTTCTTAAAGGATGATAGGTTCTTCTATAGGTATTCTTTTTTCTGATGGTTTAACATTATCTATGGGTTCTCCTGCTGTTCTAAAAATTCTTCTTCTAGGCACGTTTCCTGTACTTGTATTTACAGTATATTGTTCTCCAACAGTTGTTCTTTGAAATGGACTAGAACTAGACGCACTAGATTCCATTAATTCTTTTTGACTTATTATTGAGTCTATCTCTATTTATTCATCACTATATTGCATATCTTCTAATATTTTATCAAATTCGTCTGATTTCTTTTGGTACATATTTTCTACTCTATATCCCCAATTATCAGTTCTAGCTTCACTTAATTTAAAGTGACTTATGGTTTCTTGTATTGTTAGTTCTCCTAACTTACATCCTTTACATCTAAAGAGTATATTTTTGTTATCTTTATGGAGTCTTTTTGCTTCTTCTATAGCTATGTCTACCACAAACTCATCTTATATTAGTTCTATATTCATTAAAGTTGATTCCGTAGTTTCATTTTCGTCTAAAGTACTTTCTTCTTCTATGTCTTTTTGTGGTGTGTAATTATAATTGGTAAAACGTATAGATGTCTCTCCCCTAGAATTAGTGTACATTAGGTGAGATTCGGGCTGCAGAATCTTTTTTCTATTAAAATTTTCTAGATTCCATTCCATCCCTGCATATTCTTCAGGATTTATTTTTATGGGTTTTATTAGTCTTATTCCTCTATTTCCCATTACTTCTACTACATCTTCTACCTTAATTTTAAATTTTGTATTACTATTATTGGTCATTTTTCCTAGAAATCCTACGCACATTAATAAATTATTATCGTTACACATTTCTTCATATCCCTTGGTCTATATTCCTATTTTTGTGTCTCACTTATTATTCTTAAACGCTCGCTTATTATTTCTAGCCTTGGAATTATTGCCTGCTCTACGTTCTTAGTTATTTCCAATAATAAAGAGATTATAGTGATATTCTGTTTTAGTACTATTTGATCAGATTTAGCGTTAGATATATAGTCTATATAGTCTTGTGGTAAAGATATAGATTTTTCTATTAACTTTAAGGCTTCTTGTTGAACTATAGTTAGTTTGTTCATGAAAGAGTAATTTCTCTAAGCTCTTCTAGTGTCTTTTTTAAATCTTTAATATCGTTATTTAGTTTTCTATTTGTTGTGTCGTTTGAGTTATTATCTGGTTTGTCTTTATTTCTATTTCTTTGGGCTTTTCTAGAATAGCCTCAATTAACTTTTTTATTTCAATCTTTGTAGGCAATTTTTGTAAATTCGATTTGTTAATTAAAATCTGAATTTTTCGTTCTAATTCTAATTCTTGCGATTTTAGGTAATCAAAGTTCTGCTCTAATTTTTCTAACTTTGTCTTTTGATTAGTTTGAGAAACTTCTATGACCTCTAATATTCTAGTAATATCTTTATTATTTTCTTGAGTTGTTTCACTAAAACTTATGATTAAATCTACTAGAGTATTAAATTGTTTGTCTCCCCTATGTAATATATGTTATCCGTTACTAAAATTACACTTTATAATACTACGATCTTTTAATGCTCTATATTTCTTTTCTGGGTATATTCTTAAGTCTAAATATTCTAAATTCTTTAGTGTATCTCTTTTATCTGAATTTGTTTATTATCCTAAAGGAATCCTTATTTTACAAACTTTCTTTTGATACTCTATATTATCTGTAAGTCCTTTTATATCTTCTCTTATGCCTTGTAATTCCCAAATTATAGCCGAAATTGTATCTTCGTTAATTTGGCTTTGTAACAACCTATTTTCTATTAGGGATGACAAAGTTTCTGTATTTATTACTTCTAAATATGCACTTAGGGCCTTTTAAACTTTTCTATATTCTCTTCTTTTCTCTATATCTCTATATAAATACCAATAGTTTATAGCTATTTGTCGAACAAAAAGTTGTGTTTTCATATAAAGATAACTAGTATGGCTTAAATCGCTTCTGCATCTACTTTTGAGAGTATTTCCTAGATCTTATATGTCCTAATAATTTATATTCTAATCCTGATATTATATCTATTAATTCTTGTAATTTTAACTGATTCTCTTTAGTAATACTTAGTCTGATATATTCTTGGTATAGTCTTTCTAACTTTTGTTTTACCTCTAAATAATTATCTTGCATTACCCTAATGGGATAAATTTTACTTTTTGTTCTAGATGTCTAATACGGTCTTCAGCTCTAAATATCTCGTCGTTAGTGAAATATATTTTCCAATTAAGATTATTTCTTAAACTTAGTATTGTTATATTATTATGTAAGTCTTGGCGATGAACTATGTCTATGTATCTACCATATTCAGTTAAAAACTTTCTTGTTTTTCTAAGATTTGTAAGTCTTTTTCGAGTTAGATATATCATACGATAATTGTGACTTATATATTTAGTAAAACTATGTTGTCTCATATAATATTGTTTATAAACAGGTATAGGGGTTTGTCTTCTCTGTCGTGCAGAAAATGGTTTTCTCATAAAATATTGTCTAAAATATAGTTTAGAATATAAGTTTAGGCCCGAAAATCTTCTTGCTCTGATACCAATGGATTTCGAAGGAGATGATATTAATTTCCAGGCCAGTACATTTCAAGACTCTCAAGATCCAAATGATGTAGACTCAGGCATGAGTTTTGCTTCGGTTGCTCTACACAATTTGGACACCTAGATCAATTAATGAAGAAAAATAAGGATAGCACAAAGTCAAAAGAGACGGCTAAAGATATTAGTTGAAACAATAATAATAGCAAGAAGACAAAACTAATATATATATATATTAAATGATATATATTTCATACGTAGCCTTTTAATGTCATGACATTGTGTCACGACCAATTTTGCTTAGGCCGTGTGGCACTTACCTTCCCACCTCGGTAAGCGAACCCTCAACCCAACAATGAATATATACTCGAAAGAATAAATTTAAAACAGCGGAATAGAATAAATACATAAGTCTCACGATATATATATATATATATATATATATATATATATAGGTAGTAGAAAGTGTGGAAGACAATAAACACCCCCAATGTCTAGTCTGAATAATACAAGAGCTTCTAAGGAGAATAATACAATCTGGAATACTAATACATAAATGTCTATGTTTCTGAAATAAAAATAGGATATATGATATGAAAGTCTTCAAGGTCGGCGGACGCCATGCTCACCCTGGAAACTCGAGAGAAAACTGAAATGTCGATCAGCCACGGGTCACAGAAGTGGATCCGACCTGGTACTCTACATTCATAAAAGAATGCAGCAAGTGCAGGTCAGTACAAACAACAGTACTGGTAGGCATCATCGGCCGACTAAGCATAGTTAACACAATTCAGATAATAAAGCAGATAAGCAAATAAACCAACCAAGCATGAGACAATATAATCACAACCGAGTATCCGTCATCACCTATGTAAAGTATCTAAACTCGAATATGTCAAGTTTGAATATATCCGATCCAATTCAATCATCACAATCCAATTGTCAAACATCTCAATCAAGTCATAATGTAATGCAGTGCAATAATGGTATGAATGCAATGCAATGCCATGCAAATGAAGTGTACACATGTACTCCGGACGGAAATATCGACGTCTCGGTAGCACAACCTAGCGTGACTCACGAAGTCTAAGTGTCACCCATCCCGGATCTTTGCCCAACAGACAGACGGGACCTCGGATCTTTGCCCACGGGGGGAGCCTCACCGGCACCACCCTGGGGGACCCGCGGAGTCCATGGACTAATAATGATTTCGGGATATCATCGAAATCGGTCATGCAACAACGATGCCAGAATAGATCATCGGATATCAGCCATCTCACAATCACTCAAGCAAAAGAGGCTGTCAATATCAGTTTCACATAACCAACGATTCCGGAATTGAATCTCGGATATCGGCCTTCTCACAATCACTCAAGTAAAAGAGTTTATCAAATATCAGTTTCATATAATCAACGATTCCAGAATTGATCTTTGGACATCGGCCTTTTCACAATCACTTAGGTAAAAGAGTTTATCAAAATGTCATTTTACTCACTCAACGATACCGGATCATCACCGGGTATCGGCCGTGCATCATGAATATGAGAGAATGCGTGCAATGCGTATGTCAATCAATCAAGTTCAATATCACAAGTATCACAATGGGGTACGCCAACAACGTATTACATCACAATACCAACAGTGGGTATGCCAACAACATATCAACAACACAAGTACCAACAGCGGGTACGCCAACAATATATCCAAGTACAAATACCAACAACGAGTATGTCAATTCTATCCCAATCAATACGATAAAACAGAATTCAATATCTACCAACTACGCATGACATCAAGCCAGCACAATAGAACAATTAAAGCACACATAACGGGGTGGCTAGTCCCAACACACATCAGGGCCCAACCTAAGGTAATGTCCGACCCGACTTTATACCCGAAGGTTCACATCTTTGTCTCCGACATTATAATCTAAATATGTGCTTCACTATACAAAGTCTCACCAAAGGTAAACCATAACCTACCTGGATTGCCGAACTGCAACACCAACAACTCACTCCTTTGCCTTGCCCTTCTGTTGAACCTCATAACCAAAGTAGTTTAAGCATAATCGAATTCTATATTAGAAATCATGAAGAATGATACTAATATTGCTTTTATTTCAGTTAGGTCAATTCTAACCCTAGAAATTGGGGAAACAGACCCATAAGGGCAAAACGGGAAATTCGGGGAAAAAAATACCAAATTAAGTACTAGGTAATTATAACCCAACCTTGATTTAACTCAAGGATTAGCCTAATTTCTAATTTCAAGCAAAACCCCCAAATTGGGTACAAACCCTAAGTCTCCAAATTCGAAATTCAACGCTAAAAGTGGAAGATATATGCTTAATAAGCTTAGATTAGTCAATATCTTACATAAACATCACCAATTTATCATTAATAATCCTAGGGAAAATGTTCTTCCAAAACCCTCTTTGAACTCCCATCACCATGGGTTTATTAAGGGAAAAGGGGAATCTAACATGATAATGGATTAAAGGAAGAATGAAGAAATGGGCAAAATTTACCTCCAAGATTCTCCTCCAAATATTCCTAAGAATAGTTTCTTGAAGCTCAAATATCGAAATGGGATATAATGAGGGTTTAAGGGCTTTTAACACTTTATTAATATCACTAACTGCCCGTCACCCGCTTTAGAGGTACTGGGACCTCCCCCGCGGTGCCGCTTCAGCGGTCACCTGACTGCTTCAGCGGTAATGACTAAAAGTCATTGACTGCTCCAAATGGGGCTACCGCTCCAGCGGTGCCGCTGTCGCGGTGTTTGTGTCTCCAAAGAGGGCACCAGACACTAGAAACCTAACCCAAGTTTCACCTTTCGATCTGATTTTCTAACTAATTCCCGAGACCATCTGCTCACATACCAAACACATAGCCCCACACAAAAATGTGCTACGAAAGCGCCTGTGGCCTCAGAATCCCCAACTGAGGTCTCGTTGACCGAGTCAACCCCCCATGCCTTAATTCCAATTTACCAACCCAACATTCGAAATGCATCCACGTGCATTGGGAACCGAACCAAACACATACACAAGTTCTAAATGATCATCCGAACCTCTCGGAATCTATAAAATTTTGAAAAAGGTCCATTTGCCCAAAAGTCAACTTTGGGTCAACCATTTTCACTTTAAGACTATATTTTCACAAAAGTTATCCGAATCCAATCTAGATACCTCGGGAAGCGTGTCAACGGGTCTACTCAGGTCAAAAGTGAGTTAATCAATGCTCGAGAACGGCGAAAATGCCTAAAAGACTATAGCGACCAAACGGGTCATTACATCAGATACCAATTGAACCGTCGCTCGTCCTTGAGCGAAGAAAGGAAGGAAAGTAGGGAAATACCTGAATCAGTGAACAACTGAGGATATCGACTACGCATTTCAGACTTGGTCTCCCAAGTAGCCTCTTCCACAAGACGGTGCTTCCATTGCACTTTCTCAGAAGCAATTTCCTTTGACCTCAACTTCCAAACCTGCCTATCCAAGATCGCGATAGGCTCCTTCTCATAAGTCAAATTCTCATCAAGCAATATAGAATCCCAACGGACAATATAGGTACCGTCGGCATGGTACTTCTTTAGCACGAAACATGAAAGACCGGATAAACTCCAGCCAAGCTTGGCAGCAATGCTAACTCATAAGCTAAATCACTGATACAATCCACAATCTCAAATAGACCAATGTACCTGGGGCTCAACTTATCCCTCTTACCAAACCTTATGACGCCCTTCATGGGCGAAACCTTCAATAGAACTTGATCTCTAATAGCAAACTTTAAATCTCGAACTTTCCGGTCTGCATTCATCTTTTGCGGACTCTGAACTGCCAAAAGATTGGCCTGAATAACTCTCACCCTATCAAGGGACTCTCTCAATAGATTCGTGCTCCCAGGTCGAGCCTCGAACCCATCAAAATAACCAATCGGAGATCTACATCTCCTACCATATAAGGCCTTAAAAGGCGTCATACCAATACTCGAATGTTAACTGTTATTATACGCAAACTCTACCAAGGGCAAGTGCTGATCCCACTGACCACCGAAATCAGTAATACACGATGTCAACATGTCCTCGAGCACCTGAATGGTCCGCTCGGACTGGCCATCGGTCTGGGGATGAAAAGCTATACTAAAGTCCAATCGGGTACCCAACTCCTCATGAAATGCCCTATAGAATCGGGAAGTGAAGATAGTACCCCGATCAGATACAACAGAAATAGGGATCCCATGCAGTCTCACAATATCCCGAATATACATCTTAGCTAAATTCTCCGCGGTATAGGAAACCCTAACCGAAACAAAGTGACCGGACTTAGTCTACCGATCCACTATCACCCAAATAGAATCAAACTTGCCAAGGGTCTTCGGAAGATCCGTGATAAAATCCATGGTGATCCTCTCCCACTTTCACTCGGGAATGGGCATCCTCTGAAGCACCCCACCGGGTCACTGGTGCTCATACTTTACCTGTTAACAATTTTCACACTTAGCCACAAAATTAACTATATCTCTCTTCATACAATGCCACCAATAGTGCTATCTCAAGTCACGGTACATCTTAGTCACTCCCGGATGAATGGAATAGCGAGAGCTATGGGCCTCAGATAAAATTAACTGAATCAGATCACCAACACGAGGAACGCACACGTGTCCTCTAATCCTCAGAATTCCCTCCGAATCAATCACGGCCTCCTTGGCCTCCCCTCTCGAAACCCTATCTCGGATCTTTCTCAACTGAGCATCCTTAAATTGATGAGCCTTGATTCGATCCAATAATGATGAACTCGCCTCTATACAGGCTAAGATCCTGCCCGGGGCTGAAATATCAAGACTGTTACACCTTGGAAATTTCCCCTTAGCGTACAGTGAATAGACTAACGAGGGGCATGACGTATACGAGGTTTGGACAAGTAAGAAATAGTATTTGATGATTCTAATTAAGATTTCCAAAGACATTCGAGTTAAGGAAAGAAAATTGTTAAGGAAAGCGAGTTATAAGTTAGTGTGTCGGGCAAAATTTTGAGTATTGAGTTAATGATGCCTTAAGGATGTTTTGGAGAGGAGTTATAACGTCCCTTAGATTGATAATGAAGTGATAAACAAGTGTTAAGAAGGTTCCATAAGGATTGGAGATCAAACAAAACGACAGGAACAACCTTGGCGGAACTGTGAGTTCCACGACCATATTCCACTGACAGCATCATGATCCACGGACCGTGGATGTGTCCGTGGAACTGCCAGCAGAGAAGATGGCTGGCTGGTCATGAACCACGACCAGTTCCACGGCCAGCACAAGGTTCCACGGACCGTGGAACAGCCCGTGGAATCCCCGACGACTGAAATTGTTTCAAGTCTTTAAATGTAATCCCACTTCACTTATTTCATTTCCACCAACTCCTTCAACCTCTCAAGACCTCTAGAACCTTCCACACATTTCATCCATAAGAAAACAAAGGGAATCAAGGATCAATAGCAAGAATTGAAGTGAACCAAGTGAAGGAAACCTCATTAAAGTCATCCAACTCAAGAAATCTCAAGAAAGGTGAAATAGGGTTTTTGTGAAAAAGGTGTATTACCATTCAAGGCTTGTTTCCCCATCATCTAAGGTGAGTTTCATGATCTTTCCATGTTATTTGAAGTATTGTTAAGTTGAAACACATGGGGTTGTAGAAGAGTATAGAAAATGGGTCATAAATGGGTGAATAGTGTCAATATTGAGTAGTAGTTGGATTGAATCATGAAAATGGATATGTTGAGATTATAAATATGTTATAAATGATATCTAGAACATGGGATGAGTATTATATGTAAGAGAACATGATAATGGACTTTGGCCATGATTATGGCGAATTGGAGTGAAATTGTGAAATGCGAATAATGTAAATGAATGACGATTGTTGCTAGTGATATTGTGATGGTTGTACGAATGTTGGGAGTTGATATGGAATAGGGCGGAAAGTAGTATAAACAAAGGAAATGCTGCCCAATTTTCTCTAGCTTTAGTAAATACGCTCTCATGATTGTTTAGCTAATGTTGATACAAATTCCATTGAAGGTATAAACGAGTGCATTAAAGGAGAACGAGCAAGCGATAAAGTAGTTAAACGACGAAGGTATGTGAGGCTAGCCCTTTCTTCCTAAGGCATGAGTCCTATGGCATGAATTTCTCTCTTTCTTATGAATGCCCTATCTTCAAGGAAGCTATGAGCCCTTGTCCATGAATAGCCATATGAGATAAGATATATGCTACGAGCATAATAATAATAATGACAAGTTTAAGTCTAGAGATGCTATAGTTATGATATGATGTTCCTATAAAGCGAATGAAGCTATCCATAACCCATTGATGTTGATCATTATATACACTCACCTTATGCTTATTCCTTCAAGGTGAGGCAGAATGCTTATGAATGCTCCATAATGAAATCGGGGGTCCACGACCTTATGTCACCCCGATAGAGTATGATTATCTATGAGTCTCTATGCATGCATTATGATGAGTTATGATAAGTATACTATGATGAGCATATTATAACAAGTATGATAATGAGTATATGACGATATCACATGCGCCTATATGACCGGGCAGTCACCGCCAAGGCGGGCAGCTATACACCATGGCCAGATGGCATGGGCAGACACCACTAGTGGGCGGCATGAGATGGTACCCCGGACGCGGGAGGCCTGGACGCAGGCTAATGCTAATACTAATGTTATTGATTATCACACCATACCTATATGGTCGGGCAGCTTATACATTTATGCATATATGATATGATGATGAGTATGAAAGTAATCTAGCTTGTATTATTTCCTTTATGATTCAGTCAGTCACAAATTGCTCCTCATTTGATGCCTCCTTACTTCATTGATGTCTTATTATTGTTTATGCCTTACATACTCAGTACAATATTCGTACTGACGTCCTTTTCTTTGGACGCTGTGTTCATGGCCACAGGTAGACAGGGAGGTGATCCAGACTCGTAGGAGCTAGTAGCTGTCTTGAGAGCACTCCATTTTTCGGAGGTGCCATTGATTATTCTTTTGGCACATATGTGTATATATTCATGATTTGGGCACGACGGGGTCCTGCCCCGTCCATATGTCTAGTACTCGAGTAGAGGCTCGTAGATACGCAGTGTGGGTGATAGGGTCTTACGGTCTTTATGTATATACATGTGTATATATATATTATTATAATGGCCGAAGGGCTTATGATTATAAAAGTAAATATGTTTCAAATGTTATTAGTTTTCTATGATCACGAGTGTATATATTATGAATGAGAGCGTACTTATGAGTAACAGGATGAGCGGTGTTCGGTGGTTAGCCCCGGATACCCGTCATGGCCCGTAGCTCGGGTCGTGACAAAGACGGACGAAACTGTTGGCCAGATTCTGAACCTCCATGGCTAACGGACGCTTGAAAATAATCAATTGAGCTAAACTTCCCACACTCCCTGCCTTGCGACTCAAGGCATCAACCACCACATTGACTTTTCTGGGATGATATAAAATGGAGATGTCATAGTCCTTCAGGAGCTCCATCCATCGGCGCTTCCTGGAATTAAGATCTCTCTGGGTAAACATATCTTTGAAGGCTACGATGATCGGTAAAAACCTCACAATAGACACCGTACAATTAGTACCTCCAAAGCTTCAAAGCGAAGACTACGGCTAGCAACTCAAAGTCATGGGTAGGGTAATTCTTCTCATGAACTTTTAACTGACCGGAAGCATAAGCTATCACTCGATCCTCTTGCATTAACACCGCACCCAAACCCATACGGGAAACATCACAATAGACAGCGAAATCCTTACCTTCCACGGGTAAGGCTAGGATCGGGGTTGTGGTCAAAAGAAGCTTGAGCTTTTGGAAGCTCTCCTCACAATCATCCGTCCACTAGAAGGGAACATCCTTCTGAGTCAATCTGGTCAAGGATGAAGCAATGGCAGCAAAACCATTCACAAAGTGACGATAATAACTAGCCAAACCTACAAAACTACGAATCTCAGTAATCGTAGTGGGCCTCGCCCAACCCCTCACAGCCTCAATCTTCTGTGGATCAACCATAATCCCCTCCTTGGACACCACATGGCCCAAGAATGCTACAGACTCCAACCAGAACTCACACTTAGAAAATTTAGCAAACAAGCTATGTTTCTTCAACAACCCAAGAACGGTACGAAGATGGCTCTCATGCTCCTCTCTACTCTTGGAATACACCAAGATGTCATCAATAAACACAATCATAAAGGAATCAAGGAACGGCCTAAAGATGCCATTCATCAAGGTCATAAATGCAGCCGGGGCATTGGCAAGCCCGAAAAACATCACTAGAAACTCATAATGCGCATATATCGTCCGAAATCTTTTTGTCTACGGAATATCCTCCTCCTTAATCTTTAACTGGTGATATCCAGAACGTAAATCAACCTTTGAAAATATCGAAGCACCCTGAAGCTGGTCAAATAGATCATCAATACGAGGTATATGGCAATTGTTCCGGATAGTGACCTTGTTCAATTGGCGGTAATCGATACACATTCTCATGGTCCCATCTTTCTTCTTCACAAATAATATTGGAGCACCCCAAGGGGAGACGCTCGGTCTAATGAACCCCTTGCTAAATAAATTCTGTAATTGTTCCTTAAGCTCCCTCAACTCGGCAGGTGTCATCCGTTATGGGGGAATGGAAATGGGATGAGTGCCCGGGTCCACGTCGATACAGAAATCAATGTCGCGATCAGGTGGCCTGCCCGGCAAATATGTCAGAAATACCTCTGCGAACTCGCTCATAATAGGGATAGACTCAAGGGGTGGAGATGCAACAGTCGTATCACGAACATGCGCCAAATACGCTAAATACCTCTTACTTACTAACTTCTTCGCCCAAAGGAAGGAAATGATCTTCTTCGGAGAGGGACTATGAGTACCTCTCCACTCAAGTCTAGGAATGCTTGGCATGGTTAAAGTGACTATCTTGGCGTGACAGTCTAAGATTGCATGATAAGGAGAAAGCCAGGACATAGCTAATATAATATCAAAGTCCGTCATATCAAGAATTATAAAATCTACCCAAGTGTCGTACCCCATAAAAGTAACCAAACAAGACCGGTAGACTCGATCAACAACCACAGAATCTCTGATCGGAGTAGACACATGAACATGTATATCTATGCTATCACAAGATAAATCCCAACCAATGACATGAAATGCAGATACATACGAATAAGTGGATCCAGGATCAAATAACACAGATGTTGCTCTATGACGGACAGAAATGGTACCTGAGATCACAGCACCTGAGGCCTTTGCCTCGGGCCTACCAGGAAATGAGTAACAATGGGCTCCACCATGCCCAGCCTGGGATCCCTCTCTCGCACTCTGAGTACCATCACTAGCTCGCTAGGACCTACCTCTAGAACCATGGGAAGTACCGCGGCTTGATCGGGCACCGCCTCTCTTAGAAGTCCCACCTCATCCACCGGATGATACAAGAGTCCTCGGCGGCTGATAATCCCGCCTAGGTCGGGGACATCTCCTGGCAACATGCCCAACCTCTCCACAAGAGTAATAGGTAAGAGGAGTCGAGTACTGAAACACAGAAGCTGAAGACCCGGATGAAGCAGCCTTGTCCACTGGTCTGGAGAACGAACTCTTAGGAGCTCTCTACCTAGGTGGCTCACTAGAGGAAGCCGGTAATTCTGAATGCACGGGACAATCAGAATAGGGCTGAGGTGGCCTCGAAAACTGACCGGCGCCTCTCGAATTAGAACCCTCAAAACTACCAGTCTGACGTGGCCTCTTGTTGCCACCACTAAACGCACGGGCCTTAGCGCCCTCAACCATAGAAGCATGCTCAATAATGGACTGGAAGGAAGCCCCCATAGACTCCATCTGAAGACAAGGAATCTGTAGAGAGCCCACCAGTCCTCCAACGAAGCGCCTCATCCTGTCGGCCTTAGTAGGGATCATCGGAGTGGAATAACGGGCCAAATAAAGGAAACGGGTCACATAGGACTCCAAGGACATGCCTCTCTGCTCAAGGTGTAAACACTGCTCCTTACGAGCCTCTCTCAAAGAACGGGGCACATACTTCTTAAGGAATGCACGGTCGAATTGAGTCCAAGTCAAAAGAGGATAACCCTCAGGTCTGCACGCTACGAAATACCTCCACCACATCTTTGTATCGCCGCGAAACTAGTAGGACACATAATGAATGCCGTGGGTCTCCACTATCCCAATACGGTGCAACAACTCATGCATATCAAGAATAAACTCATAGGCATCCTCAGACGAAGTACTAGAGAACCTTGATGGCTCCAACTTCCCGAACCTCCCTACCAGGTCCTGATCAGCAGTGGTCATAACGGCACCCTCCATGGGCCTAATATCCTCACCAGGAGAGGGTATCGTATCAAGGCGAGAAGCCATAGCTGCGGCGGGGTGTGCTGCCCGTGTAGGCCCCTACTCAAAGGTCTGCGGCCCAACCCTAGTCTGTGAACCCCCGTTGGGAGTAGTAACACCGGCGGTCACCTGCTGGGCATCAAGGTGAAGTAGAATCCTGGCCATAGTATCATGCACGGCCTGATCAGAAGTAACCTTAGGCTGTGTCCATGTTGGGGCTACGCCATCCTTTGCGGCCTAGTTTGTACCCGGCTGATACTCGGGCTCAGGAAATGGAGACCTCTCTCGTCACTGGCCCATCATAGGAGCCCCGCGGCCTCTCACCCTGCCGTGTCCTCTGGCTGTAGCGCGCCCTCGGGTGCCAGCCGTAGCTGCTGGCCCTAGCACCTGACCTCGGGCCATAGTCGCTCGAGTCCTCACTATCTGTGAGAGAAGAGATAAGAGTCAGATGCCAATTTGATCTTTCCAGATATCAATTTGAATAAAGTAGCACGACGGAAAGAAAGGAAGTGAGATTTCCTAAATGCCCTATAGCCTCGCACAGAAAAGTACGGAGCTCATCGTACCGATCCGCGAGACTATACTAGACACGCTTTTGTATTAAAGATCGAGTAACCTAGGGCTCTGATACCAACTTTGTCACGACCCATTTTGTTTAGGCTGTGTGGGCACTTACCTTCCCACCTTGGTAAGCGAACCCTCAACCCAACAATGAATATATACTCAAAAGAATGAATTTTAAACAGCGCAATAGAACAAATACATAATGAATTTTAAACAGCGCAATAGAACAAATACATAAGTCTCACGATATATCTATGTATATATAGGTACTAGAAAGTGCAGAAGACAATAAGCACTCCCAGGGTCTAGTCTGAATAATACAAGAGCCTCTAAGGAGAAAAATATAATCTGGAATACTAATACATAAATGTCTATGTTTCTGAAATAAAAATAGGACATATGATAGGAAAGTCTTCAAGGTCAACAAACGCCATGCTCACCCTGTAAACTAGAGAGAAAGCTGAAATGTCGATCAACCACGGGTCACAGAAGTGGATCCGACCTGGTACTCTGCATTCATTAAAGAATCCAGCAAGTCCAAGTCAGTACAAACAACAGTACTGGTAGGCATCATCGGCCGATTAAGCATAGTTAACACAATTCAGATAATAAAGCAGATAAGCAAATAAACCAACCAAGCATAAGACAATATAATCGCAACCGAGTATCCGTCATCACCTATGTAAAGCATCTAAACCTGGATACGTCAAGTCTGAATATATCCGATCCAATCCAATCGTCAAACATCTCAATCAAGTCATAATGCAATGCAATGCAATAATGGTATGAATGTAATGTAATGACATGCAAATGAGGTGTACACATGTACTCTGGACGGAAATATCGACGTCTCGGTAGCACAACCCAGCGTGCCTCGCGAAGTCTAAGTGCCACCCCTCCCGGATCTTTCCCCAACAGATAGATCGGACCTTGAATCTTTGCCAGGGGGGAGTCTCACTGGCACCACCCTGGGGGACCCGCGGAGTCCATGCACTAAAAATGATTTCGGGATATCATCGGAATCGACAATGCAATAACGCTGCCGGAATAGATCATCGGACATCGGCCATCTCTCAATCTATCAATATCAGTTTCACAGAATCAATGATTCTGGAATTGAACCTCAGACATCGGCTTTCTCACAATCACTCAAGTAAAAGAGTTTATCAAATATCAGTTTCATACAATCAACGATTCCGGAATTGATCTTTGAACATCGGCCTTTTCACAATCACTCAAGTAAAAGATTTTATCAAAATATCATTTTACTTACTCAACGATACCGGATCATCACCGGGTATCAGCCGTGCATCATGAATATAAGAGAATGCGTGCAATGCGTATGTCAATCAGTCAAGTTCAATATCGCAAGTATCACAATAGGGTACGCCAATTACGTATTACATCACAATACCAACAGTGGGTATGCCAACAACATATCAACAACTCAAGCACTAACAGCGGGTACGCCAATAATATATCCAAGTTCAAATACCAACAACAGCTATATCAATTCTATCCCAATCAATACGATAAAATAGAATTCAATATCTACTAACTACGCATGGCATCAAGCCAGCACAATAGAACAATTAAATTACATATAACGAGGTGGCTAGTCCCAACACACATCAGGGCCCAACCTAAGGTAATGTCCAACCCGACTTCATACCCGAAGGTTCACATGCTATCTCTGACATTATAATCTAAATTTGTGCTTCACTATACAAAGTCTCACCAAAGGTAAACCATAACCTACCTGGATTGTCGAACCGCAACACCAACAACTCACTCCTTTGCCTTGCCCTTCCGCTGAACCTCAGAACCAAAGTAGTCTAAGCATAATCTAATTCTCTATTAGAAATCATGAAGAATGATACTAATATTGCTTTTATTTCAATTAGGTCAATTCTAACCCTAGAAATTGGAGAAACGACCCCGTAAGGGCAAAACGGGAAATTCGGGGACAAAATACCAAATTAAGTACTAGGTAATCATAACCCAACCACTAATTATTGATTTAACTCAAGGATTAGCCTAATTTCTGATTTCAAGCAAAACCCCCAAATTGGGTATAAACCTTAAGTCTCCAAATCCGAAATTCAATGCTAAAAGTGGAAGATATATGCTTAATAAGCTTAGATTATTCAATCTCTAACATAAACATCACCAATTTATCATTAATAATCCTAGGGAAAATGTTTTTCAAAAACCCTCTTGGAACTCCCATCACCATGAGTTTATTAAGGGAAAAGAGGAATCTAACATGATAATGGATTAAAGGAAGAATGAAGAAATGGGCAAGATTTACCTCCAAGATTCTCCTCAAATATCCCTAAGAACAGTTTCTTGAAGCTCAAATATCGAAATGGGATATAATGAGAGTCTAAGAGCTTTTAACACTTTATTAATATCACTAACTGCCCGTCACCCGCTTTAGCGGTACTGGGACCGCCCCAGCGGTGCCACGAGCGGTGGGCGACCATCGGTGGTAATGACTAAAAGTCATTGACCGCTCCCGGTGACGGGGCTACGGTTTCCGGCGGGCCGCTAGCCGGTGTTGGTGCGCATCAAAGCGGGCACCAAACACTAGAAACCTAACCCAAGTTTCACCTTTCGATTCAATTTTCTGACTAATTCCCGAGGCCATCTGCTCTCATACCAAACACATAGCCCAATACAGAAAGGTGCTACGAACGCGCCTGTGGCCTCGGAATCCCCAACAGAGGTCTCATTGACTGAGTCAATCCCTGATGCCTTAATTTCAATTTACCAACCCAAGTTTCGAAATGCATCCAAGTGCATACACAAGTTCTAAACAACCATCTGGACCTCTCAAAATTTACGAAATTTCAAAAAAGGTCCGTTTACCCAAAAGTCAACTTTGGGTCAAATATTTTACTTTAAGCCTATATTTTCACAAAAGTTGCCCGGATCCGATCTAGACACCTCGAGAAGCATGTCAACGGTCTCCTCGGATTAAAAGTGCGTTAATCAATGTTCGAGAACGGCAAAAATGCCTAAAAAACTATTACGACCAAACGGGTCGTTACACATTGGTTACTCGAACAAAAGTCCTCTATCACTTCTTCTTCTTCGTCTTGATCTTATCTTGCACTAAAATTTTTGAATCACTTTTGAAAATTTTGCCCCAGCTTATATACATCTTTGTATAAAATGGATTTCGCCATGTCAAAGGAATATTTGAGACCTTCTCAAAAATTCTTCCCAGTGTAAAGGTGTACTACTTGATTCTGGATTTTATCATGTCGAAGGATTTTTTGAGATCCTTCTCAAAAATTTTGCTCCAGTGTAGAAGTTCTAATCAGTTCGTTCCTTTGAACTTGTATATCAAAATAATTTTTGAGGTCCTCTAAAAAATCCTGCCCCAGTTTCCAAATGAGGTTATTTTTGTCTTTCTTTTGCCAAGGCATCTCTGAGGTTTCTTTGGATTTATTGGGAATTTTGTTTGGAACGACCGAGCTCGGAAGAGCGCCTACGTATCCCGTTTCAGGAATCAGGTCGAAACGTAGTTCAGGGTAAATATATTGGAATTTGTTTTTGGTGAAACCGAACTCATAAGAGCCCCAACGTATCCCGAATGGAAATCAGGTCATAATGTAGTTCAAACTTCATAATTTTGGATTGTTGGGTTAAAGTGACCGAGCTTGAAAAAGCGCCTATGTATCCCCTTATAAGTATAAGGAATCAGGTTCTCGCGTAGTTAGCACATAAGATTTGGTTTTCAGTTTTCTACTAAAAAATGCAAACTTACAAGGAATGGAAATGCAATTACAAGCAAATAAAACTAAAGCTGCGAATCTCTGAAGTCGTTTTCTTCTTACACATAGTATCTTTTGATGGCGTCGAATT